>NC_135075.1:29940621-30020621 GCF_051107435.1 Chaetodon auriga
CTCATTGGTGCCCACAAACTGTGGTGTGCTTCTGCTCTTACACTCAACAAGTGAATGGAAATGAATAGACCCACTGTATCTTAACACGAAACATGTACGCCTCAATCAAATGCTTTCCAGGCCAGGGTTTGCGCTGAAAACAGAGCCATGTTTTCACAGCAGAACAGAAATTGTGGCTTTTTTTGAGCGATTCCTGGAGGAGGAGGGCGAGGCAGCAGCGCAGCACTAATTCATGATAAAAAGTTGGAGGTTAAAACGGGACTGAAAATGTACTCAGCTGCGCTTCTGCCAAGGCTCCGAGATGTTGAACTCTGAAGAAAAATACCCCCCTTCTGTGCTGTGCATTTAGACTGTAACCTGGTCTGTGTGCTTTACAAATCCACCCTGTTCGACAGCACAGACACACACACACACACACACACACACACACACACACTTTAACACACAAGAGCATCTAAGTGCAAACACATCTCACTTACAATCACATTCTTATGAGAGGAAAACGCATGTAGTTTACAGATAATATCCAAATATCCAACCCCCCCACCCACACACACACACACACACACACACACACACACACATATATGTCACACACCCACATGCATGCTGGGAAAGACATACACAGCTGTGAACGTAGGTGTCACACACGGCGTGCCAGATAAAACGGCTCTGTTTTTCTTTGAGCAGCTATTGGCGCGGCCACATGATAAAATTCCTCCCTAACATCTGTCAAGGAAAACCACGACCGCATTTACTAAAAAGTTAAACACCGGTCAGCTCCGCCAAGCCAGATCTGATAGCAATAAAAACCCAGAGAAAGAGGTTTGGAGGGAGATGTGGTGAACAACACAGCAGGGCAGAGAGGAGGATCCAGAGGTCGCAGGGTAGACGGGCACCAACGATGGGATTAATGTAATTATCCCAACACGGAACCGCAAATCATCCGGTCATCCGCTGCACTCAATTAAACGAAAAGCAATGAAACAAAACATCTTTCAAAACTCTGCCCAAGAATGTAAATATGTGTTATATAAGCCACATGACACGGAGAGCGATGTCGGTGACTGTGAACTTTTATCCTGTTTTATCAAAGATGGGAAACCAAACATGACTGTGTGAATGATCGGTCATCAGACGCCGACACTGAAGCTGTTTATGGGCCCAGGTTTTTCAAGCAGCTGTCATTCGGCATATTTAATGTCGGGAGTTTTCATTGAGTGGCAAAGTCGCTTTTCACAGGAACTGATGTAATCCTGAGCTACACAAACAGAGGGGGGCCGGGGTGACACTGATTGGCCATCCCAAGTATTTCTGAACACGCTTTGAGAGTCCTGAAAGCTCGACATGAGTATACTTTTTATCATTATTATTATTTTGTATGTTGTGCACTTCTGGAGGACGAAGAACAGTTTGTTTGCAGATGACGTCACGTCACTCTTTTGTTGTGGTGCGAGCTGCAGATGGAGGGCAGGAAGTGATTTTCTGTATAGGAAGCACAATAACAAACACTCAGAACGACGATGTTTTGCTTCATTTTCAGCTGCTCAAATCGATCAAACTGAGGAACCACAAGTACCAAAAGCTGTTGTTCATAAGGGTGAAAACGCCAAGAAACTGACCAAAATAAAAAAATAAACATGCATGAATAAAATACATGAATAAATAAATATCAGTCATTTCCGAGCTGCAACTTTAAAGTGACAAACACATGAATGAATCAACATTTCACACTAAACCAATAACATAATCAATATTTTTCTGCAGATGGAATACTTTTACTTTAAGTATAGTTTATGTTTATACTTTGACCTTTGACCTGTAACAGAGTATTTCTACACTGTGGTATTAATACTTTTACTGTAGTAAAACATCTGAGTACTTGTCCCACCACTGAGCAGGACTGAAGTCATTTTCCTTCATGTTCCCATAGACCACCATGAAAACATGACAGTGTTTGCAGTGCATGCATGCGCTCAGTCAGAGCTGAAGTTATGAACTTTTCTTTTCCGTGAGCTCACGCCGTCCCTTTGAACGAGGAATGAACACATAAATCACATCACACTGACAAAATGGATCTGTGGTCAGGGTGGATGCTTGCTCTCGTTTTTCCATCAGAGTGGTTGCAGGATGTTCATGAAGCAGATCAGAGTGGTGGAGGAAATGGTGCAAAAAACATTTATCAACCAAAACATTCATGAAACAGAAGCAAAAATGAAGATGTGGAAATTCAACAAGAACAACTGAAACTGAAACAAGAAGAAAGAAAAACACGATTGAAGTCCGCAGCCTGAGTGAATGAGCGTCATTTTACAGAGTTCAGATGAATGAACTTTGACCTCTGACAGGTCTGACTTTGCACTAATCAATATGGAAGCAGCCTGACATCAGCCAACATGTACTTTAACCCGGATTTTTGTGAACAGATTTTTAATCCTCACGTGTGTGAACACTGAAATCAAACAGCTGGAAACTTTCCCACCTGACATCAGCCTCACCTGGAAGCTACCACCTGCTCAGGTAAACAATATGGTGAGCTAAACAGGTACAGGCCATCAAATCACACAGAATAATTCATTTTAGGCTCCTTGCTGACATCCACACGCAGAGTTCAGTCCTTCAGGTTCATTCATTTATCGCTCTGTGACACAGAGAACGCCGAACGATGCAAAGCTGTTTTCACTCGCGGTGGTTTGGCTGCAGATTTACACCAACAGATGAACCAATGTGACTGAACCAAAGTGTGTCAAATCTCACCTGGAGTCTTTCCAGACACGAGACGCTCGAAATAAGAAGCGGAACTCAGAAAATCTGCTGTGCTTTTCTCAGGACTTCATCGTCTTACAATTAAAACTTGATTCGGAAGATGATAAACCAACTGCAGTGACTGGCTAAAGTGAAAAAACAATCAGATTACAGATAAAGAGGAAGAAAATATGTGATCAAAATGCAGCGCTCCATAAAATTGGAGGAGGTGTGTGACGGAGATGTGGAACACTAACCTTGGACAAAGTTGTTCAGGTCTGGAGCTCTCAGCGGCAACACAAGCCTTCCGGGTGTGTACAGTCCTCCCATGGGACACACACACACACACACACACACACACACACACACTCACAAATGCTTTTGCAAGCCTTCCCGAAACATCATTGTTAAATCGTGTAATAGGGGCGACCATTAAAGTTGTATTCAATGAAGTTAAGCCCAGTTAAACAAGCCTCTCTTTTCAGCGTCGGAGATGGAGGGCATATGTTTCTGATTACATCCGAGCAGGGAAACACAATAGGCCTCTTCAGCCGGGTTCTTGATCCTGTTCACTTGGATTCGGCCTGACACTTTGCCACAATTCCCGGCCACAAACAGCGACAAGGAAACCCGAAACCCGTAAACAATCCATGTTTCTGCTTTACGACAGATTTCTGGGCTGCAGAAGGCGAACCGCAGAGTTCACTACAACGTAATCTGATTATGGGCTCCGTGGGCCAAAGGCCGAGTGGGGACGGCTGTGGCACGGGGCCAATAGAGCTGCATTAAGGAATAATATGGAGGGTCCATTTCCACGATGGCCACTTTGAGAAGAAAAGCTCTTCAGGGTTTGTCGGTCACGGCCTCTAAAACCATCCGAGCAGTGACTTCAAGGTGCAACTTTATTGTTTTTGATCAACAAATTCTGATTCTTTACTGTGTTTGCACATGAAATCCTTCACTTCTGGTTCTTAACTGCTCAGACATGAAGGACGATGCTTCAGCTGAGCAACACGCCAACAGGAAACATGAAATAGCACTACTGTTGAACTCTGTGATGTGTTACGCTCAGTTAAAACGTTTCTGTCGGGGCGCTGCAGCAGGTGGAGATCAGGTGCAGCTGCTGATACCTGGAGATAGAGGGAGCATCAGTCATTTCAGTAAAACCAAAAACTATGACCTTCATCCATCAGGAGCGAAGGAGGAAACACTGTGACGTGGTTGTAAAGTCTAATCTGAACCTTAAAGTGAAGCGAAATGTTCATCCAATGTTTCCAGAACCGTAAAGGAACATTTTGGCATTTTGGAAAATTCACTTTCTTGCGGGGAATCAGCCGAGAGGATCAGTCCCACTCTCATGCACTGTAAATATGACGCTCTGAAGCTCGCTGATTAACATGTTATATCTCATTTGTTAAATCTGAGCAAATCCAAAGTGTATAAATGAGTGTTTGTGGTTTTATGGGGAGTTATTTGCTCGACGTTTTCTTGGCCAGGAGAAGCGACTTCCTGGAGGTTTGCCATCCCTGTGAGGTTGCCAGATAGGCAGCACTCAGCCAAGAAACAGCTCTGCACTGAGCTAGGCTAGTCGTTTCCCTCTGTTTCCAGTGTTTGTGCTAAGCTAAGCTAACCACCTGATTGTGGCCTTACATTAATGCGACATGATAGTGGTGTTGATCCTCTTAACTCTCTGCATGGAAGCGAGTCGACAGACTTCTTTGAGGTTTCTTTGAGTGAGTAAAAACTTTAAAGTGCACAGTTCACTTTTGCTCCATAACTTATTTATTACTTACAGACAAACGATAATATTCAACCTTTTGAAAACTGACTTCATTGTTAATTTAGGAAATGTCTTTTCAAAGGTTTCTTGACACACATGTGCACAAGATCTTTAAAAAAACAAGCATGTAAATGTTGAGTGAGAACTGAGAAAAATGGAAAACTGAAGATATGAGGTTTTTCCTCCAAGAGCAGTAATTTTAAAGCCAACAAGAGCTCAGCTCCCAAGGCATTGTGTTTCTCCTTAAACAATCCCATTCCGTGATAGGAGGAAAAAACATACAAGAAAGCATACCATGAAGTCAATTTCCCAATTATGTTTCATTTCCCGTCGAGCCAACACACTTTTGCACCGTCATAAATCATAGGAAATATCAGTCACCATAAATCATACTCGAGATTTAAATCAGCTGTTTGTATAATCCAGCGCCTGTATCTCAGATGGGCTAATGTGTGGAAATGTGTGATAATTAAAGCCAGGCGCTCTCTCTGTGGGGAATTCTGTTTCCCAATGTCCATTTAACAGCAGTCTACTCCAACCTGCTCCAGCCTGATCCAGCTCTGCTCACTGGGCTGCAGTAGCACTGATCAAGTCTGATCTGTGGGACCAGTTTCAGGACTCTCTGCGACCATGAACGACAAACACCGCTGAAACGTGCCAAAGATGTTTTTCCACTTTGATTTCAAACTGAATGCAGACGAGTGAATATCGTTATGAGGTTTATGACCAAATAATGCAGAACATTCCCATCAGCCTCAGCTCCACTTGGTGCTAACTAGCTGATGTTAGCATGCTAAAATGCTAAACTTACAGCACATGGGGACCATGCTAAACATCATACCTGCTTGCTGAGCTTGTTTAAACTAGGTGTTGAGAAACTGAACTAATTTTGTCTGTTTGTCATGTTTTCACGTATTTGGCTGACGAGCTTAATGACTAAATGTAAACATGTTGGCGGCAAATTTGTACCTTTGAAAGATGAAATCGCACATTCGGACCTGACATGCAGCGGCGTATGTCCGAGTGCTGCGTCTCACATCTGTCTATTTAAATAAAGTTTTTTTAAACTTGCTAAAAGAGGCTATGTTAACAAAGACATTCCTCCCAGGGTTTTAAAGTGGGTCTCAGGCTGGGAAAAAATAACACTGTGAATGCTCTTATCTCTAACTGGCATTTGTTATACACAGCTAAATTTAGGTCTGTTGAGTCTGAGTGAATGGGTTCCTTCCCACATCTGAAAAGAATGAGCTGATTGTTAACGCACAAATCACACGCGCCGTAAATCACCGCCTTCCAACAAACATATTTTCCATTTAACTCAAAGACAAACAAAATATAAATCTGGAGTTTAGGTCTCGAGCAGCGATAATGTGAAAGTGCAGCCGCGGCGTGGCTTCAGATACGTCGTTTTTATTGTGTGTTAATGGGGGGGGGGGGGGGGGCTCTGCAGCTGCTGCGTGACACATTACCTCCTGGACAGTTGAAGCAAGTGCTTTCCAGACTCAGCTTATATCCTGCAGCACACATGAGCTGCTCTGGGATTAAAACACAAACTGAACAGCGCTGATATTCCCAAGCTCCCGTCTTCAAAGTCTGTCTTAATACATCTGTCCAGACGCTGCACTTTGTAAGGCCTAATTCAAGATTCCTGCTTTGCAAGCTAGCCGCTAAATTCTTCAGCGTTGTTCGACTGCGGCCCTGCTCAGCCTCTCCCCACCTCTGCCTTGTCAGTTCAGGTTTTGGGAGAGGGGGGCAATAACACTGGCATGCCTCAGCTTTGATTAAAGGAAATGCTTACATCACCCCGTCTCCAAGAGAAACAAGCCATTCGCTCGGTGCAGATGGATTCATCCAATGGTTGAGGAGCTTTACGAGGGGCAGGCAGACAGGTGCGCTCGCAGGCACACACACGCACACACACACACACACACACACACACACACACACACACACACACACACAGGAGTGTTGCTGCTGATGTGTTACATAGCAACCCTGTAGAAAACAGACCGTGAGCTCGTGTCTAACCCCTGCAGCTACTCCATAGCTTTAAGACAGCGATGGTATGTTTTAAAGAGACTCAGAGCGGCCGCAGCAAAATTCAATTTACTGTTTGGTTTCTGTGCTGCAAAAGGTTTAAACACTTTAACAAAGGGGCCTGACGCTTGTGACAGAGTGGCGGTTTCTCTTGGAATGAGCCTTAAAGCTGCACAACATTTCTTTATGTAAGATCCAGCACGGTCTCACGCCAAAGCGAGTCGTAGACCCGCCGATCCAGCACAGGAAGCCGGGTTCAAGTCCAACAGCGTTGATTGTTTTAAGGAGGCCATTTTAAGTCAAGTCATGATCCTTTCCTAAACCTAACCGAGGAACCAAACTGTGTTTTATTTTGAAAGTCTAACCAGGTCTGTTTCAGGTTGAAGAATCACACATGCTGTAAATATCTGTAAATGAGATGCTTTGAGCTTCAAAGAGCAGCCGTGAACGCTGTGGACTCTTCACAGACACAATTTTTAGGTTAGTGGAAATAATTTTAAAATATTTACATCTATGAAGAGTTTCCTGCAGCAGCTTTAGTATCAAACAGTCCCGTCATAAAAAAAAGAAAGGTTTCATCCTTCATGGAGCGCAGCTGCACTTAAATTCACATCACTTACAGTTTCTGTAAGAAAATGATCAGAGCGTCCACAGAAAGTGATCACGCCCGTCCTGCAGCAGAAAGACGCCTCTGGACAGCGTCTCTGTGAACTATATGGAAAAACAGACTGTGCTCCTGCATCATATTCCACCTCCCAACTGTCCATTCACATGCAAAGTATATTCCAAAAACATGCACATTATTGATCTTTATCGTTATTAATCATCTTTTATTATCATTTCTTTCACTTCTGCTGATAAACACGAATGCAGACTTGAAGAAATTGTTGTGTTTAGATGATGGAAGCTTGTTAAATTCAGTAGGAAACTGTTGTTTTCTTTGATCGAGGCAGAAAATTCTGCGGAAAACTGAAGATGAAATCCTGGAAAAACCTGCAGGACAGACGTCTGCTGCTGTGTGTTGATTGGCTGATCCTCCCGCTCGTCCTCGGCTCAGAGCCGCTCTGTCCTGTTGCTCATTTGTTGGTCTTAATTTCTATTAGAGCTTTCTGATTGGCTCAGAGGCCTGTCGCTCAAACAGTAAACAGGACGCGTGATTCAAAATTCATTGGACCACAAATGAATCCACATTTCGAGTTTGACATGGTCATGCATGAGGATTGAGGAACTGTATTTCACCAAATTCCATGACAATATGAGTGTTTTTGGAGAAAACCGAGGACGAACCGACAAAGCTCTCAGCCACCTTTTGAGCCAGCTGATAATGGCTGATGATCACACGACAGATATGAATCCAAGTCAGAAGAAAGAAATGACTTTTAATACCCTTCAGCTCAGTTTCACCATCTGACCTCTTGGTTCCACCAAACTCGCAGCGGTTTGTGAGGCCGACCGCAGAAACACTTTAAACCAAGTCAAAGTCAGTCTTGGGTTAAATTGTGATTTGGCTTCTGAAAATCCTACAAATTCCTTTGATAGTTTAGTCTGCGGAGCCTGGGGGGGGCAGCGGTTCACACTGATAGGAGCTTGGAGCTCAGTCAATTACACATTTTTTATTGAAGAGTAGTTTATGCAACTTTCCCACATTTGGAGCAGGTCAGGTTAGCACTTCATCACTGGCCTGTATTTATACATGAGGAATTCTTTACATGCTTCATACAAAGTCTTGGATAAGGCGCACAAATTACTCTTCATTGTACAGCTGAATGGTCAAAGGCACAATGGCGGATAAGTGCTGGAGAAAAGGGCATTTTTGAGTATAATGTTTCCATAACGTTTCTGTTACACACAAACTTTTTACACCAATCAGGGCGAAGATACAAACGTGAAGAGAGGAAACAAAAGCAATAGAAACCTATTTGGGTCTAACGAGAGAGCAGTCTTTAATAATCCGAACTCAGAGTGTCTCTGTTATCTGGTTGTTTTTGGCTGCTTTCGGATGCGTGTTGCTGATCACCACCAACATCAACATTACACACAAGTTTCAGTGAGTGGGTGCATCACCTCCATCAGTTTGTCTTTGTCTGTTTAGTCTTTAGCGGTCTCTGGAATGCAGTCTGATCGTCCACTCGAGCGTGAGGAGTCGTGTCTGTTGAGAGCTCGGTGTTGATCTTCCCTTTTTAGGTTTGATCATAATATTATCAAACAGCTCAGTCTTTATTTCTTTCCACTGTCTTTCCGTCTCGCTCCGTCTCACCTGTCTTTGCTACCTGCAACCGCACGACTCCACCACCATGTCCTCGTACTGCTTGTAGACGACGTTGTTGGCAGAGTCGATGTAGAGTATGCTGATCGGGCTGAGTCGCGTCGGGACGCAGCAGGTGGGCGGCGTCGACTCCGGGTCCATGGAGTTCATCAGGGTCTGTATGATGGCGTGGTTGGTCGGCTCGAGGTGCGAGCGGATGGGGAAGTCGCAGACGCCGTCGCAGTGAAAGGCCTCGTACTCCAGCGGCGCGATGATCCAGTCGTCCCAGCCCATCTCCTTGAAGTTCACGTGCAGTCGTCTCCGGTGGCACCGCGGCCTCGTCTGCGTCTTGGCCACCTGATGCTGGGGCAGGGACTGCGGCGGCGGCTGCTGCAGTGGTTTTTTAGCCCCCCTTGCAGCAGGAGCTCGCCGCATGCGACGCTGGGTGAAGAGGTATTCGTAGACAGTTTTGTTGTCGTGGCCTGACCGCGCTTTGATCTCGTTGTAGAAAAGGTCGCGCTTCTTGCTTTTGCCAAACGCCAGGAAGAAGGCCTTCTCCTTGTTGGTCCTGCCGGGTCGGGCGAACCCCAGGGCGCGTAGGTCAATGAGGCGACCGCCCCTGTGCTCCAGGGCTTCCAGTTCAAAGCAAAGCTGCTGGGAGTGCTGGTTCTGCTGGTTTCTGAAGCCCTTGAAGACTTTCCATATGTCAAACACCTCCCATCTGCTGCCGAATCCGCCTCCGCCGAGCAGATCCTCCACGGTCTTCGTCTGCAGCAGAGCGGCCTGTTGTTTACCTGAAGCGCAGGTGTACAGCTTCAGGCACGGGGACGAGCCTCCTCCACCCCCTCCTCCTCCGTCAGCTGCTGTGGATCCCATTGAGGCTCTGCGGGGGTCAGACAGGCGCTTCCTCAGGATGCGTAGTTCGGCCCCCAGGAGCCCGTCTCGTTCCAGAGAGCTGACGTTGAAGTGATACCTCTGCCGTCTCAGCTGGGGCCCACGCTCATCTGCGACGGAGGACGGAGACACAAAGACACAGAAACATGAGGTCAAACCGACAGAAAGACAGACACAGAGAAGTGGACAAAAGCAAAAGACAAACACGGATGTGTGTGTGTGTGATAGATAGATAGGTAGATAGATACTTCACAAGTTCCAGCATATTCCTCAAATTTTAAGGAAGAGGCATGCAATAAATAATCTAAAAGCACAGCAAGCAAGGAGTTAGTGGTGGTGTGTGGAGACAGCATTAACTGTTGGACTCTTGAAAACATCATCTTGGACTGCAGGGAATTAAAATGTCAATTCTTTACAGTTTTCAGGCATTTTGTAGACAAAAAGATTTATTTACGCATCTCTTAAAGCATGCTTCTGCAGGTGGAGGCTAACACACACACACACACACGCACGCACACACACACACACACACACACACACACACACACACAAGCCCAGAAACAGGAGGAATGAACTGAATGGTGTGGTGTGTAATGTTTTCTTTTGTTGTCAGTGAGGGAAACCAGTGAGCTTCCATGTCCAAATGAAATCCAGCAATGAAATCCACTAAAGCACACACACACACACACACACACACACACACACCAGCAGCAGCAGATCTCTCCACTCTGCTCACTTCTTCTCACGTCATTCCCCCTCCTTCCCATCCAGGACTTTAGCTTGCATTGAAAAGTACATTAGAACCAGACAGGGAGACCACATCAGTGTGTAAACAGGCCTGTTATTATGGACCTGCAGCGATTCACTGCCGATAGACAGTTAACCAGCATCTGCTGTGGAGGAAACAAATCATCAGCAACACACACACACATCCTGGCACTTCTCTGCAGAAGAGAGGAATTTGATTTCTCAAATGTCTTTTAAAGCAGAGAAGATGAAACTGATGTATGTTTAGATGAACTCTCAGGTGTGTCTTTGTCATCACCTGAGCCAAAGTTTTAAGCAGCTACAGAAGGATGAAGAGATAAAGAGGGAGAATTAGGTGAGTTAGTACTCTCAGGAGAAGCTCTTTGCATAGTTTTTGAAGACAGACTGAGATTCTGGTGACCGGGTCGAGGTCGGTAACTCATTCCACCACTGAGGGAGCGCACAGGAGAAGAGTTCAGATCGAGACTTCCTGCCTCGCACTCGGACCGGTCACTAGTGTTGAACAGACAGACTGGCTGGGATCACCAGAGGTCAGTTGGAGGTGAAACTCCATCATCCCGATTTGAGATTATCTCTGAGGCAGGCATAGAGCTGGGCATCATCAGCATAGCAGTGGTAAGAAAAAACATGTGAGCCGATATAGTGAGAAAAGTCAGGGGACCTAGCACAGATCCTTGTGGAACTCCAGTGGACACTGATTAACTTTTCCTTGCCATGCCACTTTGAATTATGACTGTGAGGTCGGGCTCAAACCACAGTACTGCTGCAACAGGGATGTCTTGTTCAGATTGGGTGAACAGGAGGGTCTGATGGTCATTGGCCGCCAGCAGGCACCCTGAGGTCAGCGAGAAGGGGCGTCCAGTCGCTAGTTCTCACAGCAGTGCAGTCTGGTTTGGATGAAGTAGATTATTTTAAAAGAGGAAGTCTGAGACATGGGTGAAAACTGCATGCACCAGAAGTTTGGACAGGAAGGCTGGAAGTGAAACCAGCCTGTAGGTTTAAACTCCAGGTGGATTTAGGGTTGGGCTAACGAACAGAGAAGCATTTATGATGTGTGTGATGACAGACTGACTGTAGGTGAGATGGATTTAAAGAATTTGGAGGGACAAAGATTTGGTGGACAAGTGTCGGGACGACTCAAGGGAAGAAGTCTGGAGACATCTTCCTCAGTGAGAGGACAAAATGCAGTAAATGACACACTCTTAATCAGAGGAGATGCATTGCGTTTGGGTGGTGAATTGTCCACAAATGAAGGCTGCAAAGGAATCAGCCGAGAGAGACACTGGAAGGAGGACAGTGATTTCCAAGTGTCTGCAGCAGAGCTGATGTTCTCATGGTAAAATGCAGCAGTTACAGCAGTTAAACTGGACACAAGGGATGATAGAAGAGCCTGGTCCCCACAGAGGAATGCAGGGGCTCTAGATTTACACCATTTTCTCTCAGACTAGCTTCCAGCTTGCATAGATCATAGCCATGGCTGGGATGGAAGAGGCAGGTCTAACGAACGGGGCAGAGACCGTCCAGACAAGAGCGACGCGTGGATCAAAGTGTATCTGCTCAACACTGGTGAGGAGAAAGAGGCTGGAAGTGACTGATGTGGAGGAAAAAAAACGAGCACAAAGGTGCAGAGGTTGGATCGGAGAGGGAACATCGTCCTGTGGACCATCGACATGTGAACTTTAGGAAGTCACATGTGTTTCAGAGAGGTGTTGATTCAGCTGTCTAATCTGCATTATCCAGAGGAGTTTCTGCAGTTTGTCTACACTCATTGATAGAAACTGACACAACAATTATTTTCATTCACTTCTTTCTTCATCATCTTTTCTTCTGTTCATCTTTCTTTTCTTTCTGCTTTTCTTCCTTCTTTACCTCATCTGAGAGCACGAAAATCCCCCAAACTGGAGATGAAAAACCACATTTTCAGACCCTCGTAAAGAGGATGCCTTTGTCGATAGATATGAACATGTTGAAAGACCATTCAGTAATTCTACCACGCTGTGACGGTGGAAAAAAAAAAAGCTCCTTCGTCTCTGAGTTTCAGGCAAAAAACACAATAAAGTATGCAGTAATTTAATGGGTCGGTGCAGAGAAATGAACGCACAGCACTGAGTTTTGATATTTATGTGTTTCAGCACCACATCACTGCACTGAGTAACATGAGACTTGGCTGCATAAGGTGACATCTAAGCAACATGTGGCAAAATATAAGAGAGGCAGAAAGGCAAAGAAAGAAAGAAAGAAAGAAAGAAAGAAAGAAAGAAAGAAGAAAGGGGGAAGTGAGATAACTGCGGGGGACGAGATGTGTCAGGTCATCAGTTACTCCTCGGTTTACTCCTCAGCCTGCGGAGGAGGTCACCGGCGATTTGCTGGGGACACACTAAACAAATAAAGCCCAAATTAAAAGTACATTAAGTGGCTGAAATGTAAACCTTTAGCAGGGCCAGAAATATTCAACTCTGGTCATTTAAACATTGTTTTAAACAGTTTTACACCGTAAAGATAACATTACACAGGGGGCCACCATACTTGTGGCTGCAAGGAGTGTTTATTTACCCTCCTGAGGCCGTATATCACTGAAAGCAGCAGCGCTGCCAATGACTGACCAGATGGCTGAAACACACACAAACACACACACACACACACACACACACACACATGCTTCCAGAAACCAAAATGCAACAGCACACACATACAAATACATAAGTATAAATATACACAACCTCATGCATGTGCAAAACTTCAACATTAAACATTAACGGCTGCAAATGAAGCAGTGAAAGTTAAAGTTAAGACGACTGAGGCGTCATTTCAGAGTTTAACACACAAAACTCAGCTAATGGTCTTCATCAGGACCGAGCAGGTTCAGCTTGACTGCTGATTCTTCCAGCCAGTCAGAAGAGCAGCGAGAAAAACACGAATACAGAAATGTCTCCTGTAAAATCACCAAAAAATGTTCTAACTTTGGCTGGAAGTCGTTCGCAGAAAGAAGACGAGCTCAGACTGAAATTCTCTCGCTGTTCGTTAAACATGAAGTGATGGCCAGCAGCTGGCTAGCTTAGCTTAGCATAACACACTGGAAGCAGGTGGAAACAGCTAGCCAGGCTAAATCTAATCAGCATATTTCCCAAGTGTTGCACTGCTCCTTTAACACAGAGTGAACTGTATGTGTGATAGCTCAGCAGCTTCCTGCAGCTTTGAAGTCAGTTCCAGCACAGTTATGGCTAACAGAGTCATCTCTTTTCCCATCATTCCCTCTGTATGGATGTGTGGGAGCAGCTGACCTTCCTGACTCCCCTCCAGATGCTCTGACTCTCTTACCTCATGGACTCCCGAGCACAGACATGCCTACATTTAGACAATTTACAGCCCTGCCGCCCTCCTCTATAACCTCCAGACTGGTGGTTGACCTCCAGTCTGTCACTTCCAGCCCAGGAATCAGACATCATCCCCCTTTTAGTTTCTCCTATGTCACAGCCTTTGGTTCCTCTCAGCACAGCTCTTCGATCCAAATTTCTTATTAAAAAATCACTCAATCAGCACCACTGCTTCTCTGCCATTAGTCATATATTAAAAACAATATTAGTGACCAAAATGGATTTCAAAAGTAAGGAAAAACAATCATTGGGTGATGCAGCTTCACTCTCAGGCTGTAATGCTAACATGCATCCTGAGGCAGTGGAGGAGACATGACATGTCTGTATGACCAGAAAGGGCTTGTACCACAGAAATACTCCAAATGTATGAGATCATTTTTGAGAAGTACGAAGGTTTATTCCATCTGGTGAGTCTAACTTTGCAATAGATGATCTAATACATTGTCTTTGTAACTTAATATAAACGTGGTTTTACAAATTCCTCAGAAAGATGTCATGAAATAATCCCCCGATGAAACCTTACATGGAGCCTTCTTGTGTGACTGTGCAGCTAAGTCAAAGATGGAAGAGAGAAGAGTTGGTGGTGTTTACCTTGTCCTTTATCCACGAAGCTGGTGATGGTGTTGGCCAGACCCGCTTCATGCAGCGCGCTTCTGTTCAGGTCCCCGCTGGAGAGAGACCAGTACAGCGACAGCATGTAGTCGTGAGGAACGACCAGCGGCTGTTTGTGATGCGCTTCTCTGTCGCTCAGTTTCGGGCCCTTGATGCTGGTCCCCCGCAGCGCCACCGGACCCGCGTTCTGCTGCTGCTTGGGCGCCCCGATGGCTCTTTGGGGGGGTCCGGTGCGCACTGAAGCAACTGCACTCGCTCTGGAAGCAACTTTCCCAAAATGTTTCCCCGGTGAGCCAACCCTTCCCCCTCCAACATCCGAAGTCCCGACTCCTTTCCCTACTGCATGTGCGCTAAAAGCCGCAGGAGCGTGCGCTTTAACGTGACCATCCCCGCCGGGCAGCCAGGAGCGCACAGCCTCTTTGCGCCCCAAGCTGACCGCTCTGTCCCGTTGTTGCTGCTGCAGCTGCGCGCGGTTCACCGGGGAGACCCCGCTGCGAGATGAGGACGCAGATGTCGCTGCTGTAAATTTGCTTTTAGTGACGCTCGTTTCACCCTTGATTAACGGCGGGCCGGCGCGGATCCGCGTAATCCTCGCTGGACTCACCGGTGCGGGTTTCCACGTCCCTGAAGCGGTCACCGGTGGCCTGCCCGCAGCTGGTGTGGACACACCGACGCCTCCGCCGGTCCGCCGGTGGGCTTGCTCTCCTTCCCCGCCGCCTGCCGCGCGCTCTGCTGCCTCTCCAAGCCGGTGACGGTGGTGCTCGGTCTGTCTGGTGCGAAGTGAACCGAGGACGGGATCCAGGTAAATGAGAGTCCAGCAGCTGAGCAGAAGAGAAAGACGCTTCACAACTTTCATCCTAAAGCCCTGTTGCCTTCTGCCAGGCCGTCATTGTATTAAACCGCAGTGTGTTCAGAATGAATCGACCAGTTTGCTTCAAAAAGGAAGCGGGAGCAGTCCTGCGGGGTCCGAGTCTTTCATCCTCTGAGTTTACTCTGCGCTCCGCCAGAGGTGAAATGAATAAAAAGTGCCTCTCCCTTCTGAAATAGGCTACAGACATATGCGAGGCTGTAAAAGAAAAAATGTGGACTACAAGTGAGTTTTAGAAGTTGGAGAAACAAATCCTGCAAACTCTTAATCTCCCATCCGTCGTGCGTAAGAACCATAGTGCTGGAGAGATCCGTCTGTGACGGAAATCCAAGAGAAGGCAGAGAAAGCGGACTTGCATCAAACACTCCACGGCACCATTCTGCTGGATATCTTGTAAGAAACTTCTTTAAATCCCACTTTTTTCCTCCAAGAGAGGCAAGAATGGCGTAATGCCGCTGCCTCCGTTTTTTTTTCTCTTTCCCTTCAAAGCTTGAACTCCGTCCAGTGAAAATATTTCACTCACACACCAGCCTGCAGGTGCTCGAAGAAATCCTCCAACAAACCTGAGCGCAGGAATTGGAAACGGAATTCCAGAAAGCTGTTTTAATTACCCCGTGATGTCATGCTGTCCAAACTCATTTAGCAGCAATATTTCTTCTCAAATCTTCCTCCGCTCTTTCCACCAGTGACTCACTCAAGCTGTAACACTGCGGGGCTCAGAGCAGCCCCCTCCCCACAAAACATGCATTATGTCACTTGAAGCTTCCACTGTCTAAAAACAAAAGGGTGGGGGGGTGTCAGGTGATGTCAGGGTAGCCCACTGTCACAGGCACAGGTACCAAAGTGTTGGGAGAAGAAAAAGTAGTAGGTAGTACCACAATTTAAAAATACTTCATTACAAGTTCAGTATATGTCCTGAACTGAAAATGTTACTGAAGTTAAAGTACAGTTACTTGAACTCGTCATCCTTTGTTATGAGGTCATGTCCTCTTTATATCTTCTGGAGATTTGGGGGGTTTAGCAACAAGGGGGGACTTAATATTCTACAATTAAAAAAAGAACACATGATGGGTATTTTTTAGCCTCCAGTATTTTTATTTTTGGACTTCTTAAAATCTGGCTCAGCACAGCAAAGACAACGTGTCGCTGTGTTACTGTTGAAGTCGCTGATGTGTTATTTCTGTCGTATTTCTGTCACTGTTTATTATCTGCTGTCCCTCTGTCTTATTTTCACGTCACTGTTTCTTTCTGATTTTTACTACACGTCTGTTCTGAATCTCATGTGCGTGACATTTGTACAGCCAACAGTTCATTTGTGACTGGTTGAAAATGAGCTTGTTGTGTGTAACTCTGTGTCAAAATGATGTTTTAATTTGGGTAAATAACCCAACAGGAATAAATATAATAACACTGGATCAAAACAGTCTGTTGGTGCTGAGTAAAGCACATCTCAAACTGAACGAATAGAGCTTCTCCACCAGGATTTCAAAATATATTCAATATATTGAATATTAAGTTAGTAGATAAAATACAGCAGCAGCACACAATGGTGTGTGTGTGTGTGTGTGTGTGTGTGTGTGTGTGTGTGTGTGTCCTTTACATTTTATTATTGGAGAATTGTTCCTGATAAATTAATGTCTTAGTGGAGCCAATTTAATGAACTGCTTTGACTGTAAAATGCTCATTTGGAGGCTTAGATAACTGTAGTCGAGTGAACTGTAGAATATTTACGAACTGGAGAAGAAGAAGTCACCACAGCTTTCTGAACGTCATCGTGACGCTGTCGCCATCTTGGTAGCGCCTGACTCCACCAGCTTCTCGGCTAACCCAGACACGGATAAAGAGGTGGAGCATGGGTGGAGCTGAGGTGAGCCTGGTTGCTGAAAGCTAGCAGCTTGCTGTCAAAGCAGCCGTGACCATAATTATACAAAACTTTAAGCTTTATTATAATTTTAACAAGTGAGTTATATAAACATTCATCCATCGTACTGTTGTCATGAACGAGGAAACTAGACACAGAGACTAAAAGCACCAGCCTGTAAAGATGATTATTTCACCTGTGAAGTTGGACATTTTCATATGGGGGTCTATGGGATTGACTGGTTCTTGGAGTCAGCCTCATGTGGCCATTTAAGGAACTGCAGTCTTTGGCACCTCTGCTTTGGCTTCATTTTTCAGCCCTGGAGGTTACCGCTCAGCATTTCGCTGAAACAGCTGAACCTTTCTCTGGTGATGTCAGCCTCAACCTGCAGGTTCATCTCTCAGCCTCAGAGAAGAAGAGACAGGAAATACAAACAAAGCAGGAAAGTAACGGCTCATCTGTGGACGTCCACGTTTCCATTCTCCTCTTTTTAATTTCCCTTCCTTCGCTGGAGGATGGGGGGCCTTGGTGTTCATTCTGAAACTCTTTGCCAGTTTACTTTATGATGCCACGAGCAGCGCCAGCTTCGTGTCATAAATTTAGTTTCGACTAAGCTCGAGGAATAATTAGCAGCCAGAAAGCTTGGGTTCAGATCTGGAGATTTGGCAGTAGAGGAGGGTCTCTGGTGGTTTGTAAGGAGAGCTGGTGTTGTGGTGCAGTGTTTCTCCATCCCTCTCTGTCCCTCTCCACTTCCCTTCCCTTCGCTCTCAGTCTGTCTTTCACTGGAGTTCTGTATGAGGGCATGATGGATGAACACTAGTGACTGGATAATACACGGTTTACAGCTATACAGGCAGTCCTGTGAAGCTAAAACTGACTTTATGGAACATGGAGAGACACCTTAGCTATCCTTAAAGTTAATGTTTAGCCTGAGGGTGGCGCTAGAGAAAAGGCCGTTTTGTTCCCTGAAACAGTTTTCTGCACAGTAACCTTTCAGCAGCAGAAACTTCATTCATTCATTCACTGGTGTAAATAATCATTAGTTGCAGTCTGATACAGGACAGACTGCAACAAGTCATTATTGTCATCAGGGATTAATATGGTAATTATTAACCTGCTGATTATGTCCAAACCTCAACTTCTTGAAATGATTAACTCCACCACAATAAAATGACATTCATACTATGATCATAGTATCTGCACACTATCAGCGTGCAGGCGACATATGCAGCAATAAATCGATACTTTGGACTGAAACATACACCTGTGACTCACCTGTGATAAACCAGGACGATGTTGTTCTACTTCCTCTCAAACAGAGACACAGACTGAGAAAGAGACAATCAGATTCACCTTCAGACCAAAAAACCTCCTCTGAGTGACTTCAGCTTCAGGACAGAAAACTACAACACACCTACAGCCCTGCAGCTTCAGCCTGCTGACAGTCGTCACACTGAAGGTGAGTTTGACTAAAGCAGAACTCAAAGTGAAAGTAAATTTCAGTGAAGCTAGCAGAGGAGGGAGAGGAGCCATGACTGACTGTACTGTCTGTCTGCTGTTTTCAGCTTCACTCTGAGACAAAATGGCTTCCAGATCAGACGTAGATCTCACCTGTTCGGTCTGTCACGACGTCTTCAGAGATCCTGTTCTTCTGTCATGTAGCCACAGCTTCTGTAAAGACTGTCTGAAGACCTGGTGGAGACAGAAGGAAAGACGTGAGTGTCCAGTTTGTAAGAGAAGATCTTCAAGGGAAGAACCACCTTTAAACCTGGTGTTGAAGAACCTGTGTGAGACCTTCTTACAGCAGAGAGATCAGAGATCTTCAGAGGCTCTCTGCAGTCTGCACTCTGAGAAACTCAAACTCTTCTGTCTGAACCATCAGCAGCCAGTTTGTCTCGTCTGCAGAGATTCAGAAAAACACAGCGACCACAGATTCAGACCCATCGATGAAGCTGCACAACAACACAAGTGGATGCTTCAGGAAACTCTGGAGCCCTTAAAGGAGAAGTTAAAGGTTTATGAAGAAGTTAAAGAGAAGTTTGATCAAACAGCAGAACATGTGAAGGTCCAGGCAGAACACACAGAGACGCAGATTAAGGAGCAGTTTAAGAAGCTTCACCAGTTTCTAAAAAAGGAAGAGGAGGCCAGAGTGGCTGCACTGAGGAAGGAAGAGCGGCAGAAGAGTCAGATAATAAAGCAGAAGATGGAGGATGTGAGCAGAGAGATATCAGCTCTTTCAGACACAGTCAGAGCCACAGAGGAGGAGCTGAGAGCTGAAGACGTCTCATTCCTGCAGAGGTGCAAGGCTGCAGTGGAAAGAGTCCAGCAGCGCCTTCTGCTGGATGATCCACAGCTGCCCTCAGGAGCTCTGATTGACGTGGCCAAACACCTGGGCAACCTGACCTTCAACATCTGGAACAAGATGAAGGTGATGGTCTCATACAGTCCTGTGATTCTGGACCCAAACACTGCTCATCCAGATCTCATCCTGTCTGAAGATCTGACCAGTGTGAGATACAGAGGTGGACAGAGACAGCAGCTTCCTGACAATCCAGAGAGGTTTGATAGATACGGGTCTGTTCTGGGCTCTGAGGGCTTTAACTCAGGGACTCACAGGTGGGATGTGGAGGTTGGAGACAGTACATTTTGGTTTTTGGGTGTGTTAGCAAAGTCTGCCCAGAGGAAGGGACTCAAAGAGTCTGGATTCTGGAGAATAGGGTTTTCTGAAGCTCAGTACTCAGCACATTCACATTCAGGTCCATCCACATTTCTGCGAGTGCAGAGGAAGCCTTGGAGGATCAGAGTGAATCTGGACTGGAACAGAGGACAGCTGTCCTTCTCTGATCCTGATACTAACACACACATACACACCTTCACACACACTTTCACTGAGAGGATGTTTCCATGTATTAACACTGTAGATAAAGTCCCATTGAAGATATTATCACTGAAGGTCTGACATGAAGACCATCAACAACTTTGTGGAAGCTGATGGATCCAAATAAAGAAAACAGAATCAGTCTATCAATAACTGAGTGTTTGAGCAGCCAATCATTGTTCATTTTAAACTCCTGTCCAGACCATAAAGTTTGAGTAAAATCTGTTTCACATTTGATATTTTCATGTTTTGTATTTTCCTAAATATATGAACAATTCTCTGTTTGATGTGATGAAGCTGAGGTGATTCTGTCTGTAAAAGTGTTTTCATTCAGTTTCCATCAGTTGAATTCTGCTGGTCATCATTTCATCACAGGACACATTCTATTTAAGGTGGACAGCTCATGTTTAAGGTGGATGTGTCAGTGTGGGTTCAGGCTTCATGTGATGTTGGTGAGTTCAGAACATGAATTAACATTAACACTGAATGTAGATTAATTCCTGTCGTTCATCAACATAAATTATCGTCTTTTCTTGGTTTTCAGATTTAATCTCGATGATTAAACACCTTCTGCTTCTGTCAAAGTTACAGCTGTGACGACAAACAATAAAAGATACATTAACACATTTCATGAATAAATGTTTAAAGTGGTAACAGCCTGTTTCGCCTCCTGCTATCGTGTTATTGATCGCTCATCATTTGTGGTGTGCTGACATCTGCTGAACTGGACCAGTGGAGCTGGAAATTGTTCATATTAGACTGAATGTAGTCCTTTATTTCTTGAAAGAGCAGAATAGAGTGGCTGAACGTCTGGTGAGGCACGCTCTAATTCTTCATAATTTAATAATAGTAACTAATAATATTTGCTGGTATAAAACCAGATGGTGAAGTTTTATCACAGCTAACGTTAGCTTTCAGGGCACCTCGCCACTGTACACAGTTAACCTAGTTAAAAAAGATAAAAGGGGACAAACGTCTGCCAACAATTAACTCAAATGCGATGGCAAGTGTTAGAAAATGTTCCATTTTTGTTATACTTGTTAGAAATACACCAACCAACACATTTCATCCACCTCCTGCTCCACCCTCATGCCTCTCAGACGAGCCCGGGCAAACTAGCAGCCGTCGCTGTGTCAGTTTGCATGAATGTGACGTCGACACATGGATGGTTTGGAGGAAGGTATTTTTAGTATTTTTAAAATAACAAAAATACAGAACACTAACATATCTGGATAAAAATACTAAATCTTGTATTTTAAATGTGAATTTGTTGAGCAGGAACACTGCCCGTCCCTGATTACAGGTATGTCTGATCTGCACAGGACATATTATGAGTATTCTGGAACATTGTTCCTTCCATTGTTCACCTTTTCCATGATATTCCAGGTTAACCGTTCCAGTGTTTCCCTTTCCTGCCATATTCCAGGGTACCCCTTCACTGCATGATTCCACAGTACTTCAACACACATTCAGCGGCACCCCTCGTGGTAAATACAACACTCTGCAGCAATATTGCACATCACCCCTTCCCTCAATGACTATGTTTACATGCAGTCAATATTCGGGTTATGGTCAATATTCCGGTTTCTGAAACATTCGGAATAATCTGTTTACATGCGTGAGCAAACAGGGTTATTCCTGTATACATGGTAATTATAATCAATTGGGATATCCCGATCAAAACAGTGATGCACGGACAACGTGTCGACGCACGGAGAACGTCATGACGCAATGCGCGTCATTTCAGCTTCGTAACTTTTCGCTCACCTTCTTGTGTATCTCACTATCCCGGTACTTTCTACCATCTACAAAAGACATGATATTCATGTCTTTCACCACACTTACGAGGTGACTTGTCTCCTCCTCGCTCCAAAAGTGTGGTGTCCTCCGTTTCGCCATGTTTTCAACAAGTAGTTCCTGCACTCAAAAGACCAAGACTCCTTACGAATAGAACATGCGCAGAACACAAATTAATGTTCTGTTCGATGGGGATATTCCGATACGCGTATACATGACCATAAATTCGGGTTAGAAAAGGAGTAACCCAGGGTGTTAGGATACGTGAGTCAAAAACACGGCCAGGACCCCGGATGCAGAGACAGGTTGAACACAGTTTATTGAACTCACAAAGTACAAAGCAAAAAAAACACGAAAATCTCCACTACGTGGGAAAAAGGCAAGGCAGGCTCAAAACAGGAACTGAGGATCTCAAAACTATCTAAGGCAAACACAAAGTCACCACTGCGGGGAATACTCGAAAAATATAAGAAACCAAAAATCACCTGGACAGGGAAAAACGGCTCGAAATAGAAAAAGTAACAAAACACTCGAAAACACACTGGAGCTGGAAGCGAGGAAGGAGGCAAGGCAAAACAGTGTGGCGAGGCACGTGTGCGCAGAGCTAGGAAATCTTCCGGCACTGAGCAGGTGGATGAGCTGGCTGAAGTAGGCCGCGGCTGATCACCTGATGCCGCTCAGGTGTGTCTCCTGGATAGGGCACGGAGATCGGTCCTGCCTCCTTCCACACTCCAGCGCTGCAGAGTAGGAGAGTGAGAGGAGAAAGGGAGAACAGAGAGGAGGAGGGGGGGAATACCGGCAGACGACAAAAACATGCACAGAACTCGAGACCACAACACAGGGGTCATATTCCGGTTTTTAAAAACCGGAACATGAGCATATTCCGGTTATTCAAGATGTTTCCATGGCCGTGCGCAACCAGGTTATTGCTGATATTCCAGTTTTGAAAGGGTTTTTGACTGCATGTAAATGTAGTCAATGTTCCAGGCCCCCATTCCCAGATCAGTCCTGGGATTCTGTTAAGTCATGTTGTAACTCCACCACGTTCAATCTATGATCAGAAACATAGCTGAGGCAAAAGCCTGTTGGACACTGTCAGCGTTCAGACGACATATCCAGCAATGATTTGGGCTGAATCAGATTCAGATTTAATCTCGATGATTAAACACCTTCTGCTTCTGTCAAAGTTACAGCTGTGACGACAAACAATAAAAGATACATTAACACATTTCATGAATAAATGTTTAAAGTGGTAACAGCCTGTTTCGCCTCCTGCTATCGTGTTATTGATCGCTCCTCATTTGTCGTGTGTTGACATCTGCTGAACTGGACCAGTGGAGCTGGAAATTGTTCATGTTAGACTGAATGTAGTCCTTTATTTCTTGAAAGAGCAGAATAGAGTGGCTGAACGTTTGGTGAGGCACGCTCTAATTCTTCATAACCTGCAGTGTCATTGTTTGTACCAGAACAGTATGTACTGATACATACATGTAGGTACAAGGTAAAGTTTGGAAATGAGGAGGTAACAATCTAGGAACCATACATTTATACTGTGGTACTGTTAGATACCAGGTACTTTTTTGGGATGCAGTCTGACCAATGAGAAACAGAGCTGGAAGCTTGGATGAAGATGGATTCATGAGTTCTGCATCATTTCATCAGTCCTCTGTGATTTATTTCATATCCTGCTCACCAAGACCTGAAGGTCGTTCCTCTTTTTTAGCTTGTGGTACTAACTAAAGAACTTCAGGGTACATTTCTGTTTTTAACTTTGAACAAGAAGAGGTCCAGGCAAGAGAGTCAGGAACATAAGAGGTGTAATACTGTGCATGTTGTAAAGTTGACAGTAACCTAAAACTTTTACACTTCCTACCAAAGTCATGTCAACCTATGATCACACGTGTTTATATTTGTTCATTAAAGTACTTTTAAACCTGCACAGTGAATGTGTGTTTTCAGTGCTTTCATTTCAGATCTTTGACTGTAGAGAAAAACAGTGAGAGTGAGTTAATGATCGTAGAGTTATGAAGTTATCTGTGTACCCACAACGTAGCCGCTCAGTGAGATCTAGAAACTTTTATTTCAGTGTGTTTGATATTTGGTTAAAATCTGGACGTTCAAGATAGATGGACTCTACAATGTTGGCCGTTCCGGGCATGTCCACTGTGCTGGTTCTTCTCCTCCTTCCTCCCTGTATCAAAAGGTGTACGGATACACTCTGCTCTGGCCTACTGACAGAAAAAGCCTGCTACGGCCTACCAACAGAAAAAGCCTGCTGGCAGCTAAAGCTAACTAACTAGCACCAAGATGCCTCCTTTCTCCACAGATGACCTCTACAAACTTCTGCAGCAGGTTGCAGTGTTGGAAACTAAAGTTCAGCGTCTGGGAATAAACGCAGAAGTGAACGGACCTTGCGGAAATGACAGCACTTTGCCGCTGACTCAAAACAGCGGGCTGGAGAATGCTAACATCCAGCTAATTAGCTCTGATACAGCTCCCACGAAACTAAAGGGCTGTGTACCGGGTAATAAATCTGCCTGTATCAGTCCTCCCTGGAATGCTCTCGGGGCAAAGCCCAAGAGTAAATCAGCTGATATGGGGAGACGTCCAACAGGTAGAGCCCAGCGCCCAGAGATCTGTGATGCGACAGGCTGGCCTGCGTTATCATCCTCCTCAACACCTGTGCAGAGTAAGGCACAGCTGTGGATAAAAGCTAAAGGGAAGGTGAGCAACAAAACTCCCAAACCAGCTAGTGTGCAGTTACAAAATCGGTTTGCTCCACTACTGCAGGACCCTGGATCTCCAACTGAAAACCTGGATAACTCCTCGGACTCACAGAGAAGGGTAAGGCCTGACAGGAAGTCAGAAGCTAGAAAGCTACACGGAAAGCTACTATTAAAGACGTGGGAAGCATGTACAGCAGAAACACGAAAGTATTGTGCTTTCCAGATGATACAGTCTCCAACATGACCGACAGAATCCTCAGTCTTGTTGCAGAAATTCCAACTTTGAAATACCTTGCACTGCACACAGGGGCAAATGATATTGCGAAACGACAATCTGAAGTGCTCAAACGAGATTTAGGTAAACTGCTAAATGCAGTGAGCTCTCTGAATGCTGAGGTCTTCTTCAGTGGGCCTTTACCACCAGTCAGAGGAGGAGGAGAGAGATTCAGCAGATTATTGGTAGTAAACAGATGGCGTTCAACTGCGTGTGATGTCCACTCAGTGCATTTTATTGACAATTTCAACTTTTTCTGGGACCGCAGACATTTTTTCAAAGGAGATGGACTTTCCCTAAACAAGTCAGGAGTAAAACTTTTTGCCTCCAACCTATCTTTCTTCCTGCGTAACACTGTTCCCACTCCCAAGGACAAGAGACAAGAGGAATCCAAACAAAAGCAGCAAACACCAAAACATGAAGGAGAACCAACTCTCCCCCCGCCTGTATGCTCTAACCATGAAGGATGCCAGAGCAAAAAGGAGGATGCCTCATGTCCTCCGCCAGGGGCCACTGCTCGTGAGGATTCACTGACTCCAACCACTAAAACTCCACCTAGGTCACCATCTCCAACCACTAAAACTCCACCTAGGTCACCATCTCCAACTGCCCAAACTCCATCCAGCTCATCATCTTCACTGGGTATCCCATCACCATCCTCCCCCCTGCTGGAGTTTACTGACCGAATGAACAAACTTGTCAGCGCGGGTATCAGACTTACCCCTCGGCCATCTGGGATCCTGTCCCCCCAAATTCCACCCCGCCCCCTACAACCACCCTGTCCCCCTCCACCACCACAGCGCTGACGGGCACCACCTCCACCCCCTCCACGGCTTGATCTGAACCTACTCCAGTCCCCTAGTAAGAGCCCAGCACAGCCACCTATTTGTGTTGGTAACTGATGTGTTCCGGGTCCAGCTTTTAAGGCAAATGTTATGCCTGACTTTTCCAAGGAAAAGCCAGGGCCCATTGTGCCGGAAGCAGTGATTCATGTCTCAGTAGGTAGGAGGAGAAGATCGGCCCATCTCTCCAGAAACATCACATCATCGAATTTAACATGTATTCCACGTCAGCCACAGTATGTTCTAAAACATGGGGATGTTGGACTTTTTAGCACATTTAAGTTAGCCCTTTTAAATGTTAGGTCTTTGGCAGGCAAATCATTCTTAATCAATGACTTTATCATCAAGCACAGGCTTGATTTTATGTTTTTAACTAAAACTTGGTTAGGACAAGATAACAGCGCAGCAGTTCTCAATGAGTCAGCCCCTCCGAACTTCCGTTTCATAAGTGAAGTAAGAATGCATAAGAGAGGAGGTGGAGTCGCCATTTTGTTTAATGAACGTTATATTAATGATAACACCTGTGCAGTCTTCAATCAGTGTTTTACACCATCACCAACACTGCCCTCAGCTTCAACTGATGACCTTGTAAATAGTTTCAGTTCCAAAGTTATGGCTATTATTGACTCCATCGCCCCAGTTAAGACAAAAGGTTTTATCAGGAAGGAAGCCAAGTCATGCAATGAATTTGCAGCCTTTTTTACAGATAAAATTTCAAGGATAAGACAAACAGTGTGCAGCTCCAGCTCAGGCAACATGATAAGTCCATCCGTGCCTTCTTGTTCTCCAGTTAATCTAGCACACTTTAACCTTCTAGATCATACAAGGCTGACAGAAACTGTATCACAGTTAAAATCCACAACATGCTGCCTTGATACTCTGCCAACAAACTTTTTTAAAAATGTCTTTAATTGCATAGCTCCAGATGTGTTGCAGATAATAAATAATTCTCTTCAGTCTGGTCACTTTCCCCAGGCCTTGAAAACTGCAGTAATAAAACCTCTCCTAAAAAAGACTAATCTGGATGCTTCAGCGATAAGTAACTACAGGCCAATATCAAATCTTCCCTTTCTAGGAAAAATTATTGAAAGGGTTGTTTTTCAACAAATGCATGCTTTCATGATGCAGAACAATCTTTTTAATGCATTTCAGTCTGGATTTCGTCCACACCACAGCACTGAGACTGTACTTATCAAAGTTTTAAATGACATACATCTGAATAATGATGCTTCCAAAGCCTCAGTCTAAGTATTATTAGATCTCAGTGCTGCCTTTGATACAGTTGATCAGGACATACTGCTTGACAGACTGGAAAAGTGGGTGGGACTTACTGGCACTGTGCTACACTGGTTCAAGTCTTACTTACAAGATAGAGACTACTTTGTGTCAATTGGTGAGCATGTGTCTGAACGACAGAAGATGATGTGTGGGGTGCCACAAGGGTCCATTCTCGGACCACTTCTTTTCAATATCTACATGTTGCCCCTAGCTCAGATTAAGGAGCAACATAATATTTCTTATCATACTTACGCAGATGATACACAACTTTATATTTCTGTGTCATCACATGACTACCGTCCCTTACTTTCACTGAGTGAGTGTATTCATCAAATCAATGAGTGGATGTGCCAGAATTTCCTTCAGCTTAATGCAGATAAGACAAAAGTGATTGTATTTGGCCCCAAAAATGAAAGGTCAAAGATCAGTGCTCACCTTAATTCCATGTCACTGACAACAACAGATAAAGCCAGAAATCTTGGTGTAATTATTGATTCTGACCTGAATTTTAACAGCCAGTTAAAGCTCATTACCAAATCAGCCTACTACCACCTGAAAAATGTAATCAGAATTAAGGGATGTCTGTCCAAAGAAGACATGGAATAACTGGTTCATGCATTTATTTTCAGTAGGTTGGACTATTGCAATGGAGTCTTTACTGGTCTAAACAAAAAATCAATTAGGCAACTACAGCTGATTCCAAATGCTGCTGCACGAGTCCTTACAAACACCAGAAAAAAGGACCATATTACACCAGTCCTCAGATCACTGCATTGGCTTCCTGTGAGTCAAAGAATAGACTTTAAAATCTTACTGTTGGTCTACAAAGCATTAAATGGTCCATCCATCCATCCATCCATTTCCACCCGCTTATCCGGGGCCGGGTCGCGGGGGCAGCAGTCTGAGCAGGGACGCCCAAACTTCCCTCTCCCCGGACACTTCCTCCAGCTCATCCGGGGGGACCCCGAGGCGTTCCCAGGCCAGCCGAGTGACATAGTCACTCCAGCGTGTCCTGGGTCTTCCCCGGGGCCTCCTCCCGGTGGGGCATGCCTGGAACACCTCCCTAGGGAGGCATCCAGGGGGCATCCGGTACAGATGCCCGAGCCACCTCAGCTGACTCCTCTCGATGTGGAGGAGCAGCGACTCTACTCTGAGCTCCTCCCGGGTGACAGAGCTCCTCACCCTATCTCTAAGGGAGTGCCCCGCCACCCTGCAGAGGGCCTCCAATCCCATACTCCCGGACCACCTCCCACAGAATGACGCGAGGGACACGGTCGAATGCCTTCTCCAAGTCCACAAAACACATGTGGACTGGTTGGGCAAACTCCCATGAACCCTCAAGCACCCTGTGGAAGGTATAGAGCTGGTCCAGTGTTCAACGGCCGGGACGAAAACCGCATTGTTCCTCCTGAATCCGAGGTTGGACTATCGGCCGGATTCTCCTCTCCAGTACCCTGGAATAGGGAGCCTCCCAGGGAGGCTGAGGAGTGTGATCCCCCGATAGTTGGAACACACCCTCCGGTCCCCCTTTTTAAACAGAGGGACCACCACCCCAGTCTGCCAGTCCAAAGGCACCGTCCCCAACTGCCATGCGATGTTGCAGAGGCGTGTCAACCAGGACAGCCCTGCAACATCCAGTGACTTGAGGTACTCAGGGCGGATCTCGTCCACCCCCGGAGCTTTGCCACCGAGGAGCTTGCAGACTACCTCAGTGACTTCAGCCCGGGTGATGGACGAATCGACCTCCAAGTCTCCAGTCTCTGCTTCCTCTGCAGAAGACATGACAGTGGAATTGAGGAGATCCTCGAAGTATTCCTTCCACCGCCCGCCAATATCCCGAGTCGAGGTCAGCAGCTCCCCACCTCCACTGTAAACAGTATTAATGGAGAGCTGCTTCCCCCTCCTGAGGCGCTGAACGGTTTGCCAGAATTTCTTCGAGGCCGACCGGTAGTCCTCCTCCATGGCCTCCCCGAACTCCTCCCAGACCCGAGTTTTTGCTTCTACAACCACCCGAGCTGCTGCCCGCTTAGCCTGACGGTACCCGTCAGCTGCCTCAGGAGTCCTATGAGCCAACCAAGCCCGATAGGACTCCTTCTTCAGCTTGACGGCATCCCTTACTTCCGGTGTCCACCACCGGGTTCGGGGATTGCCGCCACGACAGGCACCGGCGACTTTACGGCCACAGCTATGGACGGCTGCATCAACAATGGAAGTGGAGAACATGGTCCATTCGGACTCAATGTTTCCAACCTCCCTCGGAATCTGGTCGAAGCTCTCCCGGAGGTGGGAGTTGAACACCTCCCTGACAGCGGGTTCCGCCAGACGTTCCCAACAGACCCTCACAGTACGTTTGGGTCTGCCAAGTCTGTCCCGCTTCCTCCCCTGCCAGCGGATCCAACTCACCAAGAGGTGGTGATCAGTTGACAGCTCAGCCCCTCTCTTCACCCGAGTGTCCAAGACATACCGCCGAAGGTCAGATGATACGACTACAAAGTCGATCATTGACCTCCGACCTAGGGTGTCCTGGTGCCACGTGCACTGATGGACAGCCTTATGCTTGAACATGGTGTTCGTTATTGACAAACTATGACTAGCACAGAAGTCCAACAACAGAACACCACTCAGGTTCAGATCGGGGAGGCCGTTCCTCCCAATCACGCCCCTCCAGGTATCACTGTCGCTACCCACGTGGGCATTGAAGTCCCCCAGCACAACGATGGAGTCCCGGGTTGGAGCACTTTCCAGTACCCCTCCCAGGGACTCCAAGAAGGCCGGGTACTCTGCACTGCCGTTTGGCCCATAGGCCGAAACAACAGTGAGAGACCTGTCCCCGACCCGAAGGCGCAGGGAAGCGACCCTCTCGCTCAGCGGGGAGAACTCCAACACATGACGGCTGAGCTGGGGGGCTATAAGCAAGCCCACACCAGCTCGCCGCCTCTCACCGCGGGCAACTCCAGAGTAGAAGAGAGTCCAGCCTCTCTCAAGGAGTTGGGTTCCAGAGCCCGAACTGTGCATGGAGGTGAGTCCGACTATCTCTAGTCGGTACCGCTCAACCTCCCGCACTAGCTCCGGCTCCTTCCCCCCCAGCGAGGTGACATTCCATGTCCCCATAACCAGAGTCGCTGTCCAGGGTTTGGGTCGTCGGGGCCCCCGCCCACGACTGCCACCCAAAACGCAAAGCACCGGCCCCTTCTGGTCCTTCCTGCGGGTGGTGGGCCTACGGGAAGGTGGGCCCACGTCGCTCCTTCGGGCTGAGCCCGGCCGGGTCCCGTGGGCAAAGACCCGGCCACCAGGCGCTCGCCTGCGAGCCCCAACCCCACGGCATTAAATGGTCTAGGACCGAAATATATTTTAGATTTATTAACTCCATATGAAGTATCCAGACCTCTCAGGTCATCAGGGACAGGTCTACTGTGTGTTCCCAGAACCAAACAAAGTGAAGCAGCTTTCAGTTATTATGCTCCTCACCTGTGGAACACTCTCCCTGCACACCTGAGGTCTGCACCAACCAGCAGCTCATTTAATCAGGGTTGAAAACATTATTTGCTACAGCTTTTACTTAAAGTAATCATTTTAAATGCTAAATTATTGTCTTAAATGCTAAATTATTGTCTTTTACTGGCTTCTGTTTTTAATGTTCCTTTAATTGTATTTTATTTTTATTTTTCTATTCTCTTCTAATCTCTTTCTTTCTTTCTTTGAAATGTATGATTTTAATGTATTTTTATGCTTCTGTCAAGCTCTTTGAATTGCCTGGTGTATGAATTGTGCTATACAAATAAATTTGCCTTGCCTTGCCTAAGAACGGTGCAGTTGCTATGCTGCTGATGTGTTTATTCATTACAGTTAGATTTCAGCTCATATCAGTCAACATATCCTGAAATGAATCAATGTTTGGGAATGAAACACACCCTTGTTTTCCATGAGAAGTGGCAGCATTTAAAAGAGGTGGAGCGACAAAGCTTCACACCTCACCTGAGACCACTGAAAAGCTTGTTCTCCTTCCTCACTAAAGACAGACAGACCGACTGAAACACAGAAAATGATTTACCTTCACGCCAAACTAACAACTTCCTCTGAGTGACTTCAGCTACAGGAGGGAAAAGTTGAAAACTTCATCACTGCTGCTTCAACCTGCTGACACTCCACAAGCTGAGGGCGAGTTTGACTGAAAACAGGACTCAAAGTGAGTAAAATGTATTTCTCTATTCTTTTCAAACAAAGTTATAAAGATATAGAAAAAAATAAACAACAGCCTTTTTACACATAAGGCAAGTCAGAAAAGAAGGATTTTGAGAAGTTTTTGAAAGACCTTGATCAGGTGATCTGAGTGGCCGAGAGGTGGAGTAAGATTGCAAATGTTCAGAAATGGATGAAGGGTAAGACCATGTGGGGTCTTGTATGCAAAAAGCAGTGTCTCTGTTCCATACTTCATGGGGTGCCAATGAAGGGATGTGAGAATTGCTGTGATACTGGATCTACAAATGCTGTTGGTTCGCAGCCAGGCTGCACTGTTTGGCCTGAGGTGCAGGCAGGACAATGCTGCTCAGCTGAGAGAAAAGAGCAAAGTGAAAGTAGATTTCAGTTATGTCAGAGAGGGGGAGGGAGGCCATGACTGACTGTACTGTCTGTCTGCTGTTTTCAGCTTCACTCTGAGACAAAATGGCTTCCAGATCAGAGGAGGATCTCACATGTTCGGTCTGTCACGACGTCTTCAGAGATCCTGTTGTTCTGTCATGTAGCCACAGCTTCTGTAAAGACTGTCTGAAGATCTGGTGGAGACAGAAGGAAACACGTGAGTGTCCAGTTTGTAAGAGAAGATCTTCCAGAGACGAACCACCTGTAAGTCTGGTGTTAAGAAACCTGTGTGAGACCTTCTTACAGCAGAGAGATCAGAGAGCTTCAGAGGCTCTCTGCAGTCTGCACTCTGAGAAACTCAAACTCTTCTGTCTGGACCATCAGCAGCCAGTTTGTCTCGTCTGCAGAGATTCAGAAAAACACAGCGACCACAGATTCAGACCCATCGATGAAGCTGCACGACAACACAAGAAGATGCTTCAGGAAACTCTGGAGCCCTTAAAGGAGAAGTTAAAGTTTTATGAAGAAGTTAAAGAGGAGTTTGATCAAACAGCAGAACACGTGAAGGTCCAGGCTGAACACACAGAGACGCAGATTAAAGAGCAGTTTAAGAAGCTTCACCAGTTTCTACAAGAGGAAGAGGAGGTCAGAGTGGCTGCACTGAGGGAGGAAGAGGAGCAGAAGAGTCAGATAATGAAGCAGAAGATGGAGGATCTGAGCAGAGAGATATCAGCTCTTTCAGACACAGTCAGAGCCACAGAGGAGGAGCTGAGAGCTGAAGACGTCTCATTCCTGCAGAGCTACAAGGCTGCAGTGGAAAGAGTCCAGCAGCGCCCCCTGCTGGATGATCCACAGCTGCCCTCAGGAGCTCTGATTGATGTGGCCAAACACCTGGGCAACCTGACCTTCAACATCTGGAACAAGATGAAGGAGACGGTCTCATACAGTCCTGTGATTCTGGACCCAAACACTGCTCATCCAAAACTCATCCTGTCTGAAGATCTGACCAGTGTGAGATACGGAGGTGGACAGAGACAGAAACTTCCTGACAATCCAGAGAGGTTTAATAAACGCTGGTCTGTCCTGGGCTCTGAGGGCTTTAACTCAGGGACTCACAGCTGGGATGTGGAGGTTGGAGACCGTCGAGGGTGGTGTCTGGGTGTGTTAGCAGCATCTGTCCAGAGGAAGGGAGACATACAGTCTGGATTCTGGAGAATAAGGTTTTTTGGAGGTCAGTACTCAGCATACTCACAATCAGATCCACCCACTGCTCTCCAGGTGCAAAAGAAGCCTCGGAGGATCAGAGTGAATCTGGACTGGGACAGAGGACAGCTGTCCTTCTCTGATCCTGATACTAACACACACATACACACCTTCACACACACTTTCACTGAGAGGATGTTTCCATGTATTGACACTATAGATAAAGTCCCATTGAAGATATTACCACTGAAGGTCTGACATGAAGACCATCAACAACTTTGTGGAAGCTGATGGATCCAAATAAAGAAAACAGAATCAGTCTATCAATAACTGAGTGTTTGAGCAGCCAATCATTGTTCATTTTAAACTCCTGCCCAGACCATAAAGTTTGAGTAAAATCTGTTTCACAGTTCATATTTTTATGTTTTGTATTTTCCTAAATATATGAACAATTCTCTGTTTGATGTGATGAAGCTGAGGTGATTCTGTCTGTAAAAGTGTTTTCATTCAGTTTCCATCAGTTGAATTCTGCTGGTCCTCATTTCATCACAGGACACATTCTATTTAAGGTGGACAGCTCATGTTTAAGGTGGATGTGTCAGTGTGGGTTCAGGCTTCATGTGATGTTGGTGAGTTCAGAACATGAATTAACATTAACACTGAATGTAGATTAATTCCTGTCGTTCATCAACATAAATTATCGTCTTTTCTTGGTTTTCTTGGTATCTCAATGTTTAAACACCTTCTGCTTCTGTCAAAGTTACAGCTGTGACGAAATAAAGCATGAAGATTTTCTGCAGACTGAAAAGTTGCACTGAACCTTTATTTAAACAGTGTTAAAAATAACCTAAAACTTTTACACCTCCTACCAAAGTCATGTCAACCTATGATCACACGTGTTTATATTTGTTCATTAAAGTACTTTTAAACCTGCACAGTGTACTGTGTGTTTTCAGTGCTTTCATTTCAGATCTTTGACTGTAGAGAAAAACAGCGAGACAATGAGAGTGAGTTAAAGATCGTAGAGCGATGAATTTATCTGTGCACCCACAACGTAGCCTCTACGTGAGAACCAGAAAATTTTATTTCAGTGTGTTTGATATTTGGTTAAAATCTGGACGTCCAAGATAGATGGACTCTACAATATTGGCCTCTCCGGGCATGTCCACTGTGCTGGTTCTTCTCCTCCTTCCTCCCTGTATCAAAAGGTGTGCCCCAGGGTTCCATACGAGGACCACTACTGTTCTCCACATATGTAAATAATATTTATGAAATGCTTTATTCCATTTTATGCAGATGATGCAGTTATCTATTGCTCAGCCCCTTCAGCAGCAAAAGCTCTTTAATCTCTGCAGTCTGCATTTGATGTTCTTCAGTTCTATTTAACTAAATCAAAAATCATGCTGTTTTCAAATGACAAAAAGTTTACATCTAATCTTCCAAAGATCTCAACTGCTTGAGGGATCGACATTGAAATGCTCATAACAAATGCTGTAAGTACAGCTCTAAGTCTGTGGGTATTAGTGTTGATCAGAGCTTGTCATTCCAATCACACATTCCAATCATACACTGTCTTTATTTAGGAATAAATCTTGTTTTGCCACCACAGCAAGGAAATGTTTGATCTCTGCATCTTTTTGTACCTTCATTGACCACTGTCTGAAAAGTCAGATACTTTATACCATTGTGCTTTACGTTTTATAACTGGCTGTAGAAATCTCAAGCACCACTGTTTTCTGGACGCTGCTGCTAAAAGGTCATCTCTGTACGTCCCCAGACTTTCACATTGGTTGGCTTTTCATATCAATCTCTCCTTCGGCTGGTTCTTTCTTACCTTTGTTCATCTGTAAAATCCAAAATCTATATGGTCTGCACTCTCACATTATTCTACAGATGTCGGTCACAGAGTTACAACAGAAGTAGCCAAAAAAAAAGTTTTAAATGTGCTGCCCTTTGTTCCTGGAATAACGTATAGAAGGACTTTGTCAGAGCTGATTACTGTGAAGGAATTTGAGTCAGTTTTTAAGGATTGAGAATTTAATGCTCATGGTCAACACGACTGTCCCTAAATTTTCACTGAAATCATTAAAAAAATGGTGCCTGTTTATGCAGCAGAATAGTTTTTGTTTGTTTGTTTGTCTTTGACCTCTTGTGCATATATATGTGTGTGTGTGTGTGTGTGTGTGTGTGTGTGTGTGTGTGTGTAGGGGAACCAGGACACCCTAACGAGAAGTTGGCAACTTGTGACTCAGGGCTCTAATATCCGTAAGAACAACCTACTTTCACAATTAGAGACTGATGAGGTACAATGTGACTCATCCACGGTACAAAGATGCTACGGCAAGGGGGAGCTAGGAGGACAGGTCAGTGCAGGGATGACATCTGCATCCCTGAAAAACGAGATTGGGTACCAAGCCCCAAGAAGCACAGACACCCTGAACACAAGGGCAGTTGACCTGAGAGAACAGATAACAGAATCCTGGGGGAACACAGGAGAACGGTACATTTCGACACTCTATTGAAGTCTTCATTCATCACAATAAGATTTCAGCTGTTGCATATGTTTTCAGAAAGTAAACTGTAGGTCGATATATTTACTAAAAATATTTCAATATGTTCTAAATGTTTAAAATCACCCCCCAGTTATTATATATCTCCCTACTGCACAGTATCAGTCAACATATCCTGTAATGAATCAATGTTTGGGAATGAAACACACCCTTGTTTTGCATGAGAGGTGGCAGCATTTAAAAGAGGTGGAGCGACAAAGCTTCACGCCTCACCTGTGACCACTGAAAAGCTTGTTCTCCTTCCTCACTAAAGACAGACAGACTGACTGAAACACAGAAAATGATTTACCTTCACGCTAAACTAACAACTTCCTCTGAGTGACTTCAGCTACAGGAGGGAAAAGTTGAAAACTTCATCACTGCTGCTTCAACCTGCTGACACTCCACAAGCTGAGGGCGAGTTTGACTGAAAACAGGACTCAAAGTGAGTAAAATGTATTTCTCTATTCTTTTCAAACAAAGTTATAAAGATACAGAAAAAAGTAAACAACAGCATTTTTACACATAAGGTAAGTCAGAAAAGAAGGATTTTGAGAAGTTTTTGAAAGACCTTGATCAGGAAAGCAAGAAAGCAGTGTCTCTATTCCATACTTCATGGGGTGCCAGTGAAGGGATGTGAGAATTGCTGTGATACTGGATCTACAAATGCTGTTGGTTCGCAGCCAGGCTGCACTGTTTTGCCTGAGGTGCAGGCAAAACAATGCTGCTCAGCTGAGAGAAAAGAGCAAAGCGGAAGTAGATTTCAGTTCTGTCAGAGAGGGGGAGGGAGGCCATGACTGACTGTACTGTCTGTCTGCTGTCTTCAGCTTCACTCTGAGACAAAATGGCTTCCAGATCAGAGGAGGATCTCACCTGTTCGGTCTGTCACAACATCTTCAGAGATCCTGTTGTTCTGTCATGTAGCCACAGCTTCTGTAAAGACTGTCTGAAGACCTGGTGGAGACAGAAGGAAACACGTGAGTGTCCAGTTTGTAAGCGACAATTGTCCAGAGAGGAACCACCTGTAAGTCTGGTGTTAAAGAACCTGTGTGAGGCCTTCTTGTTGGAGAGAGATCAGAGAGCTTCAGAGGCTCTCTGCAGTCTGCACTCTGAGAAACTCAAACTCTTCTGTCTGGACCATCAGCAGCCAGTTTGTCTCGTCTGCAGAGATTCAGAAAAACACAGCGACCACAGATTCAGACCCATCGATGAAGCTGCACGGCAACACAAGAAGATGCTTCAGGAAACTCTGGAGCCCTTAAAGAAGAAGTTAAAGGTTTATGAAGAAGTTAAAGTGAAGTTTGATCAAACAGCAGAACACGTGAAGGTCCAGGCAGAACACACAGAGACGCAGATTAAAGAGCAGTTTAAGAAGCTTCACCAGTTTCTACAAGAGGAAGAGGAGACCAGAGTAGCTGCACTGAGGGAGGAAGAGGAGCAGAAGAGTCAGATAATGAAGCAGAAGATGGAGGATGTGAGCAGAGACATATCAGCTCTTTCAGACACAGTCAGAGCCACAGAGGAGGAGCTGAGAGCTGAAGACGTCTCATTCCTGCAGAGCTACAAGGCTGCAGTGGAAAGAGTCCAGCAGCGCCTTCTGCTGGATGATCCACAGCTGGTCTCAGGAGCTCTGATTGACGTGGCCAAACACCTGGGCAACCTGACCTTCAACATCTGGAACAAGATGAAGGAGATGGTCTCATACAGTCCTGTGATTCTGGACCCAAACTCTGTTTATCCACAACTCATCCTGTCTGAAGATCTGACCAGTGTGAGACGAGGAGGACAGAGACAGCAGCTTCCTGACAATCCAGAGAGGTTTGACTTGTACACCTCTGTGCTGGGCTCTCAGGGCTTTAACTCAGGGACTCACAGTTGGGATGTGGAGGTCAGAGGCAGTACAGGCTGGTGTCTGGGTGTGTTAGCAGAGTCTGTCCAGAGGAAGGGAGTCACTCATTCTGGATTGTGGAGAATAAGGTTTTTTGGAGGTCAGTACGCAGCACGTTCACAATCAGATCCATCCACTGTTCTGCGAGTGCAGAGGAAGCCTCAGAGGATCAGAGTGAATCTGGACTGGGACAGAGGACAGCTGTCCTTCTCTGATCCTGATACTAACACACACATACACACCTTCACACACACTTTCACTGAGAGGATGTTTCCATATATTGACACTCTGGATAAAGTCCCATTGAAGATGTTACCACTGAAGGTCCGTGTGACAGTGAACCAGAGCAGGCAGAGATGAAGAGGACGGTTATATTTGTGATGTTTATTTCTTCAAGGGAAAAGTCAGTGAATTGAACCAGTTCAGCTGCACCTGCTCCGACTGCTGCCTCGTTATCATTATTCCAAAGATCTGTTCATTTTTGTTATTTTGTCATTGTATTTTCTTTCTTTTCTTATTTCGTTTGACTGTGTGTTTTATTTTGTGTCTGATGAAAAACTGTTTCACTTAGTTTCAGATTTTATGGTTCATTTGGGGTTTTGTTTCTCATCAGTACAGTGTCAGTTGAAATCGTCTAATCTTTATTACTTGGACTTGTGTGTGTGAAGCCATGAAGACCTGCAACCACTTTGTGGAAGCTGATGGGTCCAAATAATGAAAAAACAATGAATTTATCAATAACTAAGTGACCAGTCTTTGTTCAGATCCAACAACCTTCATTTTAAATTCTTGTCCAGGTTAGAAAGTTTCCAAACAAGATCAGTGTTTCCAGTGGCCACAGTAAATAAGACGAGAGCAAAGGAGGAAGTCAGGTGATGTAGTATAAAGAGCAAGAAAGTCCACATGTGGACAAAGGTGTGGTGGATGGATGGCCAAAACAAACACAGGACATTTACCCAGGAGACGGCTGTTCACGTCCTGTTTGAAACCAAAAGTCAGCGTTGACTTATCTTAAGTGACAGAACGTACACAACAGTAACGTACTTCATTTAACCCAAATCCACCCAAGATGTATGTCAACCATGTGACCACAAAGGTCCACTACTCTCCAACGGTGACGTGTCGCTTTGGAAGTCATTGGCAATCGAGTCAGCACAAGGACGCAGGTATGGCCTTTTCGTTTAATGTCACCATCACGTCAAAGTTTCCATGAAGTAAAATGGACAGATTTCATTAAATTTCGTTCAATATTTCTGCTTTCCAGAGGAAGATTCCTGTTGATGATTGGCTCTTTGGTCTGTGGTCCAACAGCTGATAGCTCAAGTTGCCTTTTGCCCAACACACATGAAGTTATCAATTGTATATGTGCTCTGATTATATATCAGGCTGTTATTGATTGTTTCATTGTGGATTGGTGATTGATCTCTCAGTCATCATTTTCTTGGGCAATGACTGAAGACGCTGTGAGCACATCCGTGTCCTCTGAAGGGTGGTTTTGTTTCTGCACTGTGATGGAGAAGGTGAGGACGCTCTCCACAGCAGCCATGGACTTCTGAAGCCTCTGCTGGGCCTTGTTAATCATGTGGCCGGTGAGAGACGACCAGCTCACCTCTCCCAAAGCCAGTTATCATTTTGGTTGTCTTAGCGATGTTTAAAACCAGGTTGATTTAAACGTCCAGCCAGAGCTGAACCTTCAAAACCAAGTTTCACTGCACTGCAGTTCATTAGGCATCTGTTTCTGGGTAAAACTGCAATTTGTGACATCTGACTCTGAGCAGACAGTCAGTGTTCGTATTCCCCTCCTCTGATTAGATAATCCTGAGTGAGTCAGTTCTTTGGAATCGACAGTTAAAAGCCATATTCCCTGCAGCCTTTGTCTGAATGTGCCCTGCGCTCTGTTGTCCGCCCCCGTCCTTCATGCGTCGACAGGAATAACTCAGCGAGGGAGACGGCTGCGTAGGCTGCTCTGCTGATATTTAGACAGACAGGGCTGAGTGACACTGCTGAAACCGCACAGCGAGACAGCGTCTGCCGTGAGGTTAGACCAATAAAATAAAGAGTCAATTTGTTCCCAGCCACCTCCTTCCATAACCAGGAGCCAGTGCCTGGAGACACGTCCTGCTGTCGCTGAGACTGTGTTTATACAACATCACACCATCGGGGGAAAGGAAGAAAGTTTGTTTAGATGGCAGGAAATATAGAATATTCATGGTTTGGCTGGACAGATGTGTGGGCTGATTTTAGTCTTTTACTAAAAAATTGGAAATATTACTCACAGAGTCCACTAACGTAATGTTTCCACTATAATTAAAGTTACAAAAATAGTTGTGTTTCATATGTTTTCATCCATGTACATGTTTCTGATATTTGCTGATGTACATAAATCTGCTGTTCGGGCTCCTCGTTCATTTATTCCAGCAGTTCGGTCAGTGCAGTTTTGTCAGACGAGCAGGCAAACCCAGCAGTGCGTCGTCTGTCTGTGCACAATCGCTGTTTGTGTGTTTTAACGTCGTCATAAAGATATTTCATCCCAGCGGTGGGTTTCATTCGAACAACACTACGAGTCCACAGACACGTCGGCAGCTCAGGCTGAATTTAAGCATTTGAGCTGAATGTTGGTATTTAGAAGGTACAATGTTTACCACTGATTAGTTTAGCGTGTTAGCATGCTAACATTTGGTGAGTGCTCGAATACAGAAAGCCAAGCTGAGGTCAGCGGAGGTGTTTCTGAGTTTAAACCAAAGTATTGGACATATAAGAAAACGCCTGATGATGGCGCTCTATTAAAATGTAAATTTGGTCAATACTTTGGTTCAGTCGGCCTCAGATGGACTTTGTGTTTAGTGCTGTGCAAAATGTTGCTAACATGGCTGTAATCTCTTAATCCTGTTTACAGGAAACCAGAAACTCTGTGTTCATGGCTGTTAGACTCATACGATCTTTGATATTACAACAGAAAAGCTTTTTTTTTTTGACATTTTTATGAAATAAATAGTGATTCAGATAAAGCTTTTCATGTGTTTCCTGTCTGACCTGGCAGGGTTTCATCCACCTTCAGGAGGGTTTGGAGCAGCGGCCGAGAAGAAAACCAACAGATTTCCTTGTTTACAGCTCATTTACAGCTTGTTTTGGTGAACTGTCCCTTTAGGACCCGAATAATTGTCCCTGGTTCCTTCATGTCGCTTCCCCTGACTTCAGCCTCACGTCATCTGCTCTGAGTTAGGACTGCGTGCACATGCATGTGTGCTTGTGTGTTTGTGTACATGTAATCCTGTGCGTGTTCACCAGGTGTCACTCTGTTAAACATCGCTTTGATCAAACCAGAAGAAGATGGCGTTTGTGCATCAGGATGTTGGTTTGTGTGTGAACGCTCCTGCGTGTCAGCGTGTGTCATCAGGCGGCTCACTTCATCACATAAACAAGACACTGCATGCGAAGGTTAGAACCACTTACAAATGTTGCTTAAATCCAAGTTATATTGATGCTTCACTCTGTTAGATACTTTCAGCACCTGGATCCATTTCCAGCTACTTTATACTTCTACAGCAGGAAACATTGCACTTCATACATCATTGCATTTATTTGACATCTTCTGGTTACTTTTTAGATTAAGATGTTAAATTAAAAATATAAAAGTAGAATGCATCCATTAAGACTGAAGCAGCAGTGCCTTGAGACCACTTCCAAAAAGCAGTTTCTGTGAGTTTGCAGTTCCATCAAACAGTCATTTCCGCTCTGAACCTCTGGTTGGTTGATGTTGGTTTCATTTAAATAACTGAGGCTCAAAGAAGTCTAATTTCCCTCAAAATATTCATTTAAATTAGTGTATGATAATTTCATTTCCTCTCCTTTTAACCATCTCACGACCCCTCTGATGTATCTGGTGACCCTTTGGGGGACCCGACCCCTGGGTTGCGCACCACTGGACTAAACAAGCTGTCTGTCTGTAAAGCAGCTCCAGCAGTAAAATACTGCTGTGGCATTGATGCTTATTATTAACAATCTAGTAATGTCACATCGAATCAGAGTACTTTGACATTTTGAGTACATTCTGCTGATAATACTTAGATAATACTAAGACGCAGGACCGGAGTATTTTTATGTTCATGTATTCACAGCACATGAAGGTTGATCTCTGTTGTTATGATTTGAGTCCTACGAGGTTTTCTCCAGTTATTCGACTTGAACTAAGTTCCCCACTTCTCGGAAATGACACCACCAAGAGCTCCTTCAGCCCTCCAGTGTTCCCTGATCTGCCCCGCTCTCTGACAGAAGTTCTGCTCCCCGTCTCCTTCTTTTTCTAGGACTCGTTAATTGACTTGAAACTGAAGCCAGAGCCGGTGAGCGTGCTGCTGTATGCTGACCAGATGCTCTTCCAGTGCCCCCTTTAGGCTAGTATAAGCCAGGGCCTCTCCGTGGAACAAATTGAGAACATCCAGTCCGTGGTGAGGAGTTTACAGGTTGCAGGTGGGCCAAACAATGTGACACGGATCACTGCGAGCGTCTGTTTATTGGTTTCTTCATCGCTCGCAGAAAATGCTCTCCGGGGTGGAGGAGGAGGCGGTGGAGGTGGTGGTGAGGGGCTGGAGAACCAGTTAAGCCCAGTTCAGGGCCAAGGCCGACCTGAGACTGCAGAGAGGCGCAGAAAGAGAGCAGAGGCTGGAGGGACTGGGCTCAAACATGGAAACTGTGACAGGTCTGGACGCGGGAGGTGAACTGGAAACCTTCAGTGGTGACCCTCACAGTGAGCGCAGCGCTGGAAAAAACGTTCGATTGGAGCACAGGAAGAAATAAACGTACAATCAGACAGATGTTTGATTAAATGTGATATTCGGCAGTAATACGAACAATATCAGGAGCTGTAAGCCCTGATCAATGGAGCTGCTGAGAGCCTGGTCATACAATCATCAATTTAAACAATAAATTAATCACACTGGAGTCAAATAAAGACTTTTGTCCACAAAAACACACACACAAATCACATTGTTAGCTTTTTTCTTAGCAGGTGAAATCAGAGGTTTTGGTTCAGTGTCTTGACATGTGTGACACACCTAAACCACACCCACCAGAAGTTCCTCAGGGGATCTGATTGGTCCAAACGACTGCAGTTCGGCCACAAGCGCCAAACGTCAGGTCTGACAGGATGGATTCTCGGGTTGTAGGAGCTCAACCATCAAATCTGACAAATTATGAGATATTTTGGAACAAAAACTCTTCAGGACACAAAAACCTTCAGCTGCTAAAGAGGTCTGAAGACCATCTCCACCAAAAGTTCATCATTTCACACAGATACAAGTTTTTCTTTTGTGTTAAAGAGGAGCTTAAACCAGATTTCCTCCTTTGGTGACAGTAAAAACTGATTGATTGAAGGAAAAATAGGCCTGAGTTAAATGAATTTGACCACATATTATTTGTAGTGTTGAAGCTAATGGCAAGAAGACGTCTTTCCAAGGACGTAGCAGGAACAAGAACACATCAGCATTTTTTTGCTGTCTGTTAGCTGTGTGAAACAAATCTGGCAACGCTTAATATCTGTGCATGAGGCCCTTTGACCTTCGAGCAGAGGGTCCGCTGGCAGTAATGAAAGCTGAACACAAGCGGTCAGCTGGACACATCGGAGACACGGTGGACGCAGGTCTCTCTGCCTGTGTGATTGTCTGAGTGGAGGCAGGTGTGCTGACGCCGGAGCAGAGCGCCACCAGCTGCATCTCATCCTGTAATCAAGCCTCCTGCAAAGACTCTGCCGGATCAGACTCTCGTTGGCCGGTTGGTGTTTCTGTGCTGCTGCCTTGTATTTAACTCTTTGCGACTTACTACTGAGACTAACTTTAGTCTCTGTGTCTTCGTAGTCCTGCTGCTCCTGCTGCAGACCTCCCAGGACCTGAATCACCTCAGTCTCTGGGGATCAGCAGAACACGTGTTGCTTGGCACAGTGTAAAAGGTCAAAATGTGTCTCCTGGGAACATGAACGCTCCTATTTGTGAGCATATCTCACATATATATATATGTTTGGCCAAACTGACACGACCTGGATCTCAGCTGCTGAAGGGACGGGTACAGCTACAGGCCACAGGTGGAAGTACAGTTACTGCAGTAGTGTACTTACTCCACAGGCCGTCCTCAAGGCAGCATCCTGTACCTTTATTATTATCAAGGTGGAGGTTTCACAACCTGCAGGTGCAACAAACATGAGACATTATAGGATAAATGTGACTCGCTGAGTACACTGACTGCTGTGGACATCACAACAACAAAAGTGCAGCAGCGACACTTTTTAAAAAGAGCTTCTGCTTTATAAGGTGACAACTGGAGAAAACATCATCGACATTTAATATGAAATCCTTCGTTAAAGCTCCACAGTGACGAGCGGTTTCTGCAGATTCTTCCACTTCAGACATCAGAGGGTTGAAAGTCTGTCCCGCCATTGGCCAATAAAATGACAGCTTTCACCCTTAAGCTCCCGTAGTGTCAAGTGGCCATATGCTGAGAGGGTTGATCCTGGGAGAAAGAGGCCCTTCTGTCGGCCAGAGAGGCCTTGCTTTTCCACCTGAGCCACAGGTGTTTGCTTAACGTGCCTGTGGTTTGAGGCTGCAGCGCCGTCATTTACCTTCACCCTGGAAATGTTGACTTTTAGCTCTCCTCCTCCCTGCAGCCTGCCAGCCCGGGGGAAAAGAAAAACCCACTCTGGCTCCTGATAAACTGTGTGTGTAAACACCTCCCCGCATGTGTGTGCGCTTTCTGATGATGATGATGATGGTGATGATGATGATTGTAGCCTATCACCTTCCGCGGCTCCCCTTTCCTTTGACGCACTGTGGAAATGTGGAGGCGAGTGCAGGCGGGCGGAGCTCGGTAACACGATGATGAAGAATGGCAGCGTGTGTGCAGGTGTTTCTGTGTTTTCACAGAGGATTAGTGAGGCCAGCGCCGGTGAAGCGCTGCTCGAGTAAAGACTGCCGAGGTCGTCATTTAAAGGAACACTTTGACAATCTGGGAAATACGTTTGCTTTCTTATACAGTCACAAACATGAGCGGGTCAACACCGCTCTGTCTGCACAGTAAACATGAAGCAATACCTCCGGCAGCTGGTTAGCTTAGCTTAGCATAAAGACTCTTAGCATAAAGAACTTATATGTAAAACATCAAGCTACTGGTCCTGGAGAATAAAAAACCTCACAAGTTGAAATGTTGAGGAGGAAAAATATCGATAAAAACAAAACGTAACAAACTGCGCTGGAGACAAACGCTGACGTACATGAAACACGTGACGTCAGCGTCGCTCGTCGCTTCCAGTGAAACGCTGAAGACATCAGATCTGAGTGGAGGATGAGGAGGCTGTAGCCTTCCTCACACTCATACATAAAGCTAACAGAAGTGTCGTCCATCGTTTCAGCTTTGACTGCAGATCATTGAATGACGTCATCTCGTTGTGTCCTCTTCTTCTTCTTTGCTGTTTTAAAAGCAGCATCGGGGGAATTAGCTCGTTAGCATTCATTTGCATTTCTCTCTGCAGATTTTCAGGAAAGTTTGTTAAAATCTGTCCTTCACTTAGAAGGAAACTTGACTACAGCCAACTATGAAGCTATTTTGTTAGCACTGCTACAACACTGAGTGTCTTCATGGGGCGTAGGAGTGATCAAAGGCCTGATGTTTGTGTTAATATCAAAAAGTCAGACTTAACTTCCTGAACATAACATTTATTTTGCATCTCTGGACAGCGTTTTTTGTGAGTTTCCAAAGCCGGAGCTCTCGCATGTGTCGAGGTAATCAGCTCTGATCGGTAACCCTGGCAGCGTCCACACATCCTGCAGTATTAAAGGTAATTTTGGCCTTTTAAATACTCACCTTTCAGCCCACATTTCACCTCGCTGCTCTTCTCCTGCTGTCTTGTTCATGCTCTCTTCACCTCACCTGTCTGACCCCCCTCCCTCCTTTCTCAGCACATGGCCCTTGTGTTACCTGGCAGGCGAGCGCAGCCGTTTATTTTCACGGGGATACGTTTTCTGGCAATCTTGGCCAGAGACAATATTATGCTGGAAATATACAGGTATTAACTGTTAAGATTTCAGATGGTCAAATAAACCGGAGTTGCCGGGCTCTGGCACGGCCCAACAGAGAGGAGATTGTGTGTGAGCGGCCCACTCCTAATGAAACACGAGGGGAAGCTGCTCAATCACTAATAATTACTCCTCCCTCCATCCATCCGTCCGTCCGTCCGTCCGTCCGTCCGTCCCTCCGTCCCTCCGTCCATCGCTCTCTGTGTGTCTCTCTCGCCCCCGGTCCAGGTGATTTCCAACCACCTCTCCCATTTATCTTCCCTGCCTTTGATTTCAATGTGACATTCATTTCACGCTCATTTCCTCTCAGCCCCTCGCTCTGGCGGTCAAGGCCGGCCTTTCATACGCAGCTCAGAGCCACTAAACAGTCTCTTATGCTCTGACCTTCAGCAGGCGGGGAGCCGGCGGGACAAACAGCGCTCAGTGGGACGTAAATGATGATGGATCTGTTCTGGCAAACTTCGGGGTTGAGTTACGCAGGACTGGCTGAAGTTTACATCTGTCTGCATGTGTTCACACTCAGGGTCCGAGGGCGAGCCTGCAGAGCTGCACTTACACAGACATTTAATGACTCCGCGGGTTAAAAGTAACAACAAGGTTACCTGTTGAGCTGTTAATTAAGAGTTAATTACTACCTTAAGTATTCCTTTAAAAAATGCTGAGTAAAGTTAGAAATGTAAAGCTTGTACTCCGACTGCTGTATTTATACCACCATCACGACCGCTGCTGCTTCAGCTGTCCAGTTCATATTACTGAGGACATCTACTACCACAAATACTCTGATGAGTACAATTACTATGTTTTGATTACCAGTACTAGTATGCAACCCTAAAAACAGAGTAGGCTGATTTCCATTTAATCCCACCTCTCAGAATAATAAATACTTTTCTATTCTTCATGTTGTGCACAAATCCGCTTTGCAGGACTTTCTAAGTAGATTCTTTATGGAAAAGATCATCAAAATGTGGCTTTTCTAGTCATTACAATTGACTTGCAGTTAGATTTAGATTGATTATCGATCAACAAACAGGAAATCTCACAGGAAATCCAGCCTGCTGTCTCAGACCAGGAGCCCACAGTGTCCTGCTGTCATACTACAGAAAGAAAAGTCCTCACAGCTCCTGACTTCATTATTTCTTCAGTGTCACATCATGATAATAAGAATCAAAGAGAGGAGCTTGAAGATGTAAAGTCACAGAAAAGGAAGAATATCTGAGCCCCAAATCATTAAATAATAAAATACACAAAAATAAAAAGGTGGACTTAAAAAAGGAAGAAACACATGAAGTCAAATTCTCTGACGGTTAAAACCAAAAGAACATTTTGTCAAATTGTAATTGTTTTATGAGCATTAATGATAAGGTGATAAATTATTAAAACGTAAGTCGTTATTATGAAATGTTATTGCATCATTTTGATTTTCACATTAACACTTTTATTGGGGTTATTTTGGTTTTTGACATTTTGATTTTCAAAGCTCTTTTTGTCTGTTTTTGTTTCATAAGAACATGTTTTCTTCAACGCTGCAGGATGTAATGAAATAAAACTGTGGAACAGAATAAAAAGAAAGACAAAAACCTCATTTTTCTGTTAAAAGAACAAATAACAACACACATGATGTTTGAGGTCTGCACTGGACTTGGACTGAAATGATCAATTGATTTGGTTTTGGACTAGTTTACAGATATTTTTATAACATCAGATCATCTGTGAAACCAGCTGAGACACACAGCAGCTTCACCTCCTCTGAGGGCCGGGCTGTGTTTGCTGTGTCCGACAGGCACACGGCTGCGAATGTGAGAGCAGAGCGCCACCTGCAGGCAGAGAGGGCGTCTCTGAAATGAGTCTGAGGACAACACCGTGTCCTCCTCCGTCCCTCTGAGCAGCTGCTGAACTCATCTCACCTCCAAACTGATCAAACACAGAAACTGATCAAACTCTGCTTTTCTATCTCAGCAGCATTTAGTTTAAGATCAGATTAATTCAACAAAATAAAAGTTTGCTGAAGCTTTTTTACTTGCAGTGGAGTATTTAGACACTGCTGCATTGATGCTTTGAATGAAAATTACAGCAAGACAAGATCAATCAGGTGGACAAGAACAAGTTATGACTAGAAAAAATATATACAGACGACGAAACATGATAAAGGTAAAATTAATTTAAAAAAATCAGAATATACAGATAACAAATCATCAACGCTATTCACAGAAAACCAGTGTGCATAAATGTCATATAATGCAAAACCAATTATCTAAAAATCCCAATCAACACAGTCAACACAGCGTATGTGGGATATATAGTTATACATGGACTGGTATGTGTGCAAAATGCTTTTGATTGGGTATAATATGAAACTGTCATGACATAATGATAATATTAATGACGAGAATAATAATGTTTTACATAAATAAATAGTCAAAAGTTTCATCCTCAGCTCATCTGAGCATACTTGTTGTGTCCCTGTAGATCAGCAGGGGGCGCTGACACATCAGCAAAACCAGCCCTGCTGCACGTTAACACACAAACAGACCTCAGACTGAACAGTTTGAGGCTTTAAAGTGGAGTTCTGCCGCAGCTCCTCATCATTCGGTGAGTCCATTTTACTCTGACCGAGGCTTTTTTTTTTCAGCGTGACGTGAAACCACGACAAGTCTCGGTGTTGAGTCACATGTTTGATATGACTCAGTCTGAAAAAGGGATAAAATTCAACTAAAAGAGCTGCTTTCAAACTTTAAAGTGCACCTCATGGTCTTCAGGCTCGTGGTCTTCAGGCTCGTGGTCTTCAGGCTCGTGGTCTCTGGCTGCGGTTCAGAGGTCACTCTTCTTCTGTGGTGTCACTGAGCTTTTATTTCCAGTTTATAGCTTTGTAAAGCTGCGTCTTGTAAAACCTGCCCTCTCATCCTTGTCAGCACGGCACTCCTGAGTCAACCTTCGCAGCTCATGACGCTTTAACACTTTCAGAATTAGCAGTTTCTTTTTAGCCATGCGAGCAGCGTCCGGACTGGAAGATCTCAGCTGCTTTCATATGGACTGCCGTGAAGTTGTGTACGTGCATTCGTGGTCTCCTGAGGACGAATCCTACAGACTCACGTGACTTTTCCTCTGGAACCACCAGTCGCTCGAAGTTTTCACGAACCCTGTGAAACGCCTCATCATCTCCTCGCTGGATTTGCACGTCATCTTGTACAGACATTCACTGATCTGACTCGTCCTCTAGCGCCACCACGAGCTTCGCATTTGCAGCTTTGAGTGAAATGAATGAAGTTGCTTGCATTGAGCTCAAAGCAGCTGTGCGGCCTCACGCCTTCGTGTTTGCTCACACTGGAGATTCCGCTCAGACCAAACTGAAACGCTGCGATCAGCCACCTGATAAAACTCTCCCTGATCTTTCTTTGAGTCATAAATGTTTATTCTTGGGCTCCAGTTCTGATGATTCCAGCCCTCGTGATTCAGTTCCTGTTACTCGCTCTGGTCGTTCCTCTCGCCACCTTCTTCACTTCTGTTCTTTTGATTTAACCTTCGTTCTTTCTAAACATGTACAGAAGTGAAATCCCCGTCTGGATGAACACTTTCAGTTCCCGTTTCAACACTGATCATGACTTTCAGTGGAAATATGAACATTTATTTTGAGCGTAACTTTGTGGTTTTCGGCCTTTGAGCTGATGAGCTGATGCAGCTGGATTTCACTTCTCTGTGGTATCATGAGACCTTTATTACAAAAACAAACACTTTCCCTCGCGTGCTGATGTTCCCTTTCAGGGTTTAGTCATACTCAGGTAGTTATTACTTTCTGGGTACAACAAACTGCCTCCACCAGAGAAACATTGAAAATATTCTTTAATCTGACAGCTCAGAATCACGTTTGTCGCACCCGCTGCTCCACCTGCTGCTCCACCTGCTGCTCCATGGCTCATATTGTTCAGAAAAACCATAAACCAGGCCTTTCATGGCAGAGGAAGCAGTTGGATATTAATTTGTGAACACTGTACTCACTTTTACTCCCTCACTTTCTGAAACTGATGTTTTGTAAATTCAGTTTTGCTGTTTACGTCCTGCTTGTTGGATGTTTAATGCTTTTAATGTGAAGCACTATATATCTTTTGTTTTGAAAAAATAAAAATAATAAACTGACCCAACGAGGTCTTTCATATTACAGTTTGCTAACTGAGAGCCACTTTTGTCACTTACACATTTGTTCATGTGGGACTTTAAGTTGTCGAGCACGAGCAGAGAGCCCAGTCAACCACAGGTTTCCTTCATTGATTATGTGTGTTTACACCTTGATTAACTTTCTCTTCGTCGTCCGTCAGTTCTGCTGCAGGACAGCGTGTTCTAGTTCTCATTGGTCCAGAGTTTTGTGACGTCATGGAACACTGAACGTTACAGCAGCAGCAGTTCTGTCGCTCCATCCAGCTTCAACCTGAGACGTCTGATCAGTAATTGGAAACGGCTGTGATGGTGTGCAGGGCTCTTTCATTTAGCCTGGTACGCCAACATACCTGATTTCTAACTCATCAACAAAGCCAGCCATAACTCACACGAAGGATGTTGTCCTTTGTAAAGGTTTGTTATATAAAACAGTGCGACTGGGGAAAGTCCTCTGCTTCTGCACACCTGAGGTGAGCAGGTGTGGGCAGCCAGGTGAGTTAAAGCAGCAGCTGGAAACTCCTACTTCCTCTTTGGAGCACAAACAACACACCAGCAACAGTTCCTTCATGACGTGACCTCGTTTAACTTCAGCTGCTAAATATAACAACCAAGAAGCACACACATACAAACAATACCTGTGGTGGAGAGTAACTAAGTACATTAATCAAGTACTGTGCTCAAGTACAATTTTACTTGTACTTGAGAGTTTCCATTTTATGTTATCTTTCACTTCTACATGTTGGAGGGAAGTACTGCACTGTTATATCAAAAGTACATGATTACTATTGTGTAATCATGTACTTTTCACTACTCTGTATTCCTAAAGTTTTAGTGACTAAATCCTCCACAAATTCAGATCATTAACAACACAAAATCTAATCCTCAGTAAATTATGATGTAGCCTATGATCACAGATTAAGCAGTTTGCAGAGTGCTCAACTTTGCTCCACCTTAACCAGCTGCAACATTAAAGAGATGAACACATTAATTAATCAAGAATGAATAAGTGCTAACCACTGAGCCATCATGCTAGCTATCCTGCTAATGCTAACAACCTCAAACATCAGGTAAAGCATGTTTTAGGTGGCTGAAGGAAGGTCACCTTCAATGAATGCTTTATGTATAAAACATTTCTAAAAAAAAGATCTGAGCACTTCTTCCACCACTGCACAGTACACGCAGTACACACAGTACACGCAGTACACACAGTACACACAGTACACATGCTCAGTGATACTGACACTTAATTTGCCTTCATGTGTGTAACCAGCATGTGACTCTGCTGGCTGTGAACATTTAAAGCAAATGTAAATACAAAGAGCCATTCACACACACACACACACACACACACACACACACACACACACACACAGACAATATGTCTTTGTCTGGGGTTTTTTTAGATTCACCTTATCTTTTATCTGTGTGTGTGTGTGTGTGTGTGTGTGTGTGTGTGTGTGTGTGCGTGCGTGCATGTGTGTGTGTGTGTGTGTGTGTGTGTGTGTGTGTGTGTGTGTGTTATCTTTGTGTTACTCCATCCTCTGGTGTTTAATGACACAGCAAAGATACATGAAAGAGCAGAAAATCCCCACGTTATGATCCTGTGTGTGTGTGTGTGTGTGTGTGTGTGTGTGTGTGTGTGTGTAGGTGTACTGTATTACTGTGTACTCACTGTGGATGTGTATCACTGAATAACCGACACACATGTTTGCTTTGTGACCTTTTAATCCAAATGGAAGACCTCGTCACTGGTTGATGCGTCCGCCGGTTTGACGAGCTCATCTGAAAAGTGATTTTAGAGACCTGAAATTCTTCAGTAATTCACCTGGAAGAAAAGGGAAGAAGAAACAAACCATCCTGTTGTCTGTTTTTCTGTGCTGTTAATCGTCTCAGGATGTTGAATTTCTATGAGTCCAGATTTTGTTTTCTTTATATCATTCGGTGTAATGCCTCCTGAAATAAAGGATCAAATATTGATTAGAATAATGAGACGAATTTCATTAAAACTGAAGTGAATCATGGAGGCAATGGATGAAAAGCAACGTGTGTATGTGTATTAAAGACACGTCTTTATTTATTTCTTAAATGTTTTGTTATAAACAGCACAGATGGAACAATTAGTCAAGTAGCAGAAAGTTAACTGGTTTTTAAATCATTTGTCCTGTGGGATCATCTGATGTTCGATCTTCTCACGTTTGATTTGCTGCTTTTCCTCTCAATGATCTCAATGATCTGAATGTGTTTGGAATCATGTGGAGCTTTGGACTGTTTGGACCAAACAAACATGGTGAAGGCGTCACTTTGAGCTCATTGTGACCACATTTCTCACTATTTTCACAATGTTTCCAAAGCAAACGATCGATCGATTGATGGAGGAAATGATCAGCAGATTGATCCAGAATGAAAAGAATCATTAGTTGGAGTTAAAATGAGCTCCACCTCAACCAACTCCAACAGGAACATCCTGCTGAGACATGAATGAGGAGACACCATGATCTACAGAGACCAGAGACAAGAGGACAACAGACACAGAGACACACTGATCTACAGAGACCAGAGACAAGAGGACAGCAGACACAGAGACACACTGATCTACAGAGACCAGAGACAAGAGGACAGCAGACACAGAGACACAATGATCTACAGAGACCAGAGACAAGAGGACAGCAGACACAGAGACACAATGATCTAAAGACCAGAGACAAGAGGACAACAGACTCAGGGGACACTTTACTGCACTGAGTACTTTAACTTTCAATACTTAAAGTACATTTTCCGGATTATACTCACATACTTAAACTTCAATAACATCTTCAATGCATGACTTTTACTTGTAGCAGAGTGTTCTTACAGTACTTTTACTTGAGTGAAGGGTGTACTCTCACTCTAACGTACACTCATAACCTCCACCTATTGAGTATTCACAAAACTTCACAGCAGCTGGTTTCATCAACAGACCCAGGAAAAGTGAAAACATCGATGAGGCAACATCGTCGTAAAGTAACGTGGAAAATGAAAAGAGTGACTGATGTTTCCAAGATAAAGTGAAATCATGTGGAAACGGGAACGCCGTAAAGCCTGGAGAGAGAAGGAGGGAGGAAAGAGGAGGAGGGAGGAAAGGAGGGAGGAAAGAGGAGGGGGGTGGAAAGAGGAGGGAGGGAGGAAAGGAGGGAGGAAAGCGAAAGAGGGGAAAACACGGACAGAGAGAGGACTTTTACCGGAAGATGTCGTCACTCGAAGAATTTCCATGAAGCAGCAGAGAAGCCTGCAGGCAGCCGACTTCCCGTTTCCACAAACAAAGCCCGACATGCTGAAACCAGATGACTTCATGCTCATGTTAAAACATTCAGAGGACTGTTGGTGTTTACGTTACTTCCTGCTTTATAACTTCTGTGGTATTTAACGTAAATGACTATAGAGACTAGTCAGGTTTCTAATACTTTGACTCCACTGACCAGTGCGGGCTGTTGGCTGAAGTATGGCATTTACATATACATCCATGTAAGGGTTAAAAGTTTATGGACACCCACAATGTTGTCAAAAACTATTACTCACTATTAACTCAAGATTATCCTGTGGGGAAACCTCACACTGTGGGAGAACACACCCTGCTGCTTATTGGCAAACGGAATGTTATAAATGATCCATTATTAGCTTCTTATCAGGTCATCAATGAAGACAAACAATAACAGATGTCCGCTGTAAGGAGACTTTTCTGAAATAAACCACTGAGATGATGTCTGTGAACTTCCATACTTTTCATACCGAGTGTGCTGTTTTCTGTATGCCACATACCTTTTTGAAGCCAGATGTACAGACCGATAGATCACAAAAAGAAAACATCGAAATACAATAACTAAAGACCAAATAAAAATATTAATTGGATTTAATAAAAAATGAATATAGAGACTAGATATATGACCATAACATCTCCAATGCCCCCGTGTCGCCAACTGCTATAATTAAACAGAACAAAACTGTGTCAGATATTCAAAACTGGGCATCATATTATGCCCACATGTATTCTGAGACGACTTTTTGTACTTCTCAAATGTTTATAATGAACAACGTGCTAAGTAACACTTAAACGCTGCGTTGACAATCGTTGAACTTCCGTAAATTGGTTTATGCTTTTATTTCGAAGCCCCGTCGGTGTTTTGTCTTAGCCACATCCGGGCAACTTGACGCTTTGGTTGTCAAGGGGCGGGCCAACCTGTTGAATGTGACGGACTTTTACCGTAAATTGTGGAGAAGGTAGGGAGCGCGACGTCACAGCTCGTCGCTGATTGGAGGAGAGTTGGGGGAGAGTTAGTGCGTCCGAAATATTTAGAGCGGATGAACCGTGAAGCCTCAGTGAAGACGAACCGGATCGGAGAGAACAGAGACAGGAGAGACAGAGAAGGTGTAAAGGTGGACAGTTTCTAACCTGCGTGTGTGTTGGGATTATACTGGGACAGAAAACTGCCTGAAGACACTCACTCACCGCTCTGGTTTAGTGTGAAACCGCCGCGAAACCGACGTTCAACGCAACTTTTCTTTCAAGACTTCTTTGAAAGTTTGAGCTGAAAGGACAACATGCTCGCCCTCTGCCTCGTGTTGATTTTATCTGCCTCCGTTTTCTCAGAGTCGGTAAGTTGTCCTACGAACATTTCTGACAGCGGTTTGATTTACGGTACAACTCTGACAACTTTTGTCGTCGGTCGCGGCGGCGGCGTTAGCTAACGAAGCTGCTGGTTTACGGTTGGGGACTGGCCCTGAACGCATCTCGCGCAGCTGTGATTTAACGGGACCGTTTTCGCGGAACGGTTGATCGATTTGTTTCGTCTCATCTGAACTCAGAACAGTTTGGTTGTGAGCACAGTTGATCGATGAGATGGTTCACAGAGCCGCGGTGTTGTTAGCCTGCTAGCTTCACTGCTAGCTTCCAGTGAGTGAGCGGTGGTTGGGGCATCGACAGCCTGCTGCCATTTTCCAGTATGGGGCCCAGGTGGGGGGTGTCTGGACTCACTCAAGTCACTTTTCCTGCCCCTGATGGCTCGACCAGCTCTTTTGTTTTTACACGAATGGCTCTGTGATCAATTAAAAGAAAGCTGAGATTTAGCCGCCGCCCCCTCCCCCGATCAGACTGTAGGTTAGTTAGTCAGCAGACCCCCATGTGCTGTTGTTTTAGTGGCTTTTTTTCTCCATAAGACTGCTGGTGCAGAAATTGACAACTTCTTAATTTTCAATCGTGCAAAGACCCTAAATGAGTTATTCTTCTGTTGGCATCTAAAATCAGACGTGTTGATTTCCATTTGTCAGTGAACGCCCCACTATGGCTGGCGGTTTGCGGAAAGCCAAAGGTTGATTTCATGCCTGCAGGTTTGTGCTGGGGAGCCTCGCTGTGGCTGACTTTTCTGTGGCTGCAGGCTCTCCAGGTGAGGTTTGCTAACTTGTGTGCTGCAGGTATTTTCAGGGTGTGACCTGTCCTGATTGATCTGTTTGGATTTCGTTTGCATTGTAAAGCTCGTGCCTGTGGGGGCGTCGCAGTGTTCTTCTCCAGCTTTCAGACTGTTGTTCTGCATGTGGTTGACACCTTTATTCGGCTGCTTCCTTAACTATTCATCCAATACAGGTTATTCAAACACCTGAATGACATGCTTTGACCCAAGGGGTGTGTGTGTGTGTGTGTGTGTGTGTGTGTGTGTGTGTGTGTGTGAATAGGGATTATGCATTAGTCTGGTTTATTTCGCAGACACATTTGGTCAGTAGCTGTACTTTGTACCTTTCGTGCAGCTTTAAATTTAGCTGAGTTTGTTGTGTGTTCGGGCCTGAATTCGTGTCCCTGCGTGCAGAACTGAACACATAAACGTTTACAGCCTGACAGACGTTTATTATGCAGTAAAAAACTTGATATCAAGGTGATGGCTTTGTGGCTTTTATTGCTTGTCTTTGCACGGTGAGCATTGTGCAGGAATGAGTATATTTTCCTCTAAAACATTATTTCTGGTTGATGAACAGACCAGTGGTTCCAGCGAGGAGGCTGTCATTTATGTCTAACCTCTCATTATACGCCTTTTGTGAGCTGTCTTCTTATTGTGTGTGCTGGAGTGCTAAAACAGGCTGTTTGGATGCCACCCACACACAAACACAACACATGCACCCCCCCCCCCCCAGTCAGCCCAGTTGGTCAGTACAAATGGTGTGAATGGCAGTAGCACAGTGACTTTACCTCCTTGCAGGGTGGAGGCCTGAATAATAGATTAAAAAGCTTTCATAGACGTGAACGTCACCTGCTGCTCTGTGACGTGTTGTGACTCTGTGAGGAGCCGGAACCACTGAGGACCCCAATCCTGGACCGCAGAGCTGGACTTGGTGTCCCCCCAGGCCGCTGTCAGATCCACCTCTCCTTTACAACCTGCCACATTCCTCAGAGCCATGTAGCTTCTGCTCGCTCGGCCCGTCTCGCCGTCGCCCCACTGCCTCCTCCTCACTCTTCTTCTTCTTCTTCTTCTTTGGTTTCCCCTCTGGAATGTGACCTTTGGTGACCTTGACCGGCCCTCTTGGGGATTTTGCACACTTGGAGGGATCTCAATAGGGCCCTGGGGCCTTTTCACAGGGGACGCTCCTTTCCTCTAGCCTAGCCTAGCGTGGATACACCTACAGCTTTCCCACCAGAATGTGCTCTTTCTGTCATCTTCACCTTAACCGAGCTCCACATTTCAGCCTCGTGAAGCACCGTCAGTGCGTCTCCTCGCTCGTTCCTCCTCTCCCTCGCTGGCTCTGTGGTCACTTGTCATTCTTGGGTAGGCCTCGGCGGCTTTTCTCCTGCACTTTCCTTTGATGGATACTTAGCCTCTGAGCGATGACAATCCTCCCCTCCACCTCCCCGCAGCCTTTTCTTCTTTCTACCCACCGAGGTCATTATTGGCATGTGGGTTTGGCGTTCCCAGCTAATCGATAACAATGTTCTGCTACCTGACAATGGAGCATGCTCTGAATGCAGAAAGGGCTTTTTGGAAGCACTGGCATGATTGGAATGTTTTTTTATCAGGAGTTGGCTTTTTAATCAGCTGCCTGCCAAGAGACTAATAACGCTCTAATTGTGGGAAGTTACTGTTTCGTTTACTAAAAGTCTTTCAGTGCCGCGGTCGACCGTTTCTCTTTCTTTCAGACACGCTGAGCAGCGGCCGCACTCGGGCCTCCTTTACGGTTTTATCAGTTTGTCCAAAATAGACCAGGCCAAACAAATTCGTGCCTTTTTTCCATTGACCTCAGCAGTTTCTGCCCATGTATGGCAACACAAGTCCACCATGACGGAGTATCGCTGAAGGTGAAGGAGGGAGATAAGTACAGAGGCTGAGAGGCTGCCCTCAGTCTCTCTGTGGTTTTCATTTTGATTAGCGACGTCAGACCACCTTCGTTCACCAAACCTGCTCGTGGTGGCAGTTGCTGCGGTGAACCAGGGAGTTAATCCGTGTTGCGCCACCAAACCTCAGCTTGTTGCCTTTGGAGCTTTGGGCCTGGTTCCATTTGTTACATCTTGTTGGAACGTCACTGGTTTTGCATTTGGCTCCCAATCATTTGCACCAGAATGAGCCAGTGTTTTTTGTCTGTTTTGCATGATGGGGTGCTCTGAAAGCCTGCCTGCTCAAAAGAATGCAGGGAGGGGGGGGGGGGGGGGGCATGATAAATAGTATCACTAGGATGTAATAATGGTTCCTGCATTGCTGTCCGCTGGTCTATAAAATCCCTTTTGGGCCGAGGAATGTTGGCACAGAGAGAGGAGGTTTTTGTCCTTCCTGCCTGTGATGGAGAGCGGTCGAGAATCTGGTTCCCCCCACCCGCCCCTCTGCCCCCACCCCTTTCAACCACTACATATTCTGGCAGTCGTAACTTGAACTATATGAATACATTTAGGGCAGGAGCCGAACACCCCTCCTGTTCTGCTTATATCACTTTCATCCAGCCTTTCTGCCTCTTTTCCTGAAGCCGCGCTCTGTTTAAACTCAGCGTGGACGTGAAGGCCTGCTGCTGATTGATTCTTTGCATTAGTCCTTTGAACCGAACTTTATCAAACCTCCTGTGCACACACATTTCAACCCTTTCACGTCCCCGCATTTACTCTCTGACAGCATCACCGTCTCTCTGGACCCGTTGATTAACGAGTCATTTCAGCCTTACAGGTGTTTTTATGAGCGTATTTTCTTTCATCAGAGAAGAAAGTGACCAGCAGCGCCGTCTTATTTACAGCGACAGCCTGGGAAACGTGAAGCTTAACACGCCGCCGCTCTCCACCGCCACCTCCCCTTTCTTGAAAAGAAAAGCTGCTGTGGCTTTGTGGCCGACCAGTAAAACACAGAGGGCCGTGGAAGAACATGGAACATGAGCCTCGCTGTGTTTCCATTGGGCCTGGGGTGAGGCCGTTTGATGTCGGCCCTGCAGCCCCCGCCTCGCTGTCCCAGGACGCCCTGTCGTACTCTGACAGATGGCTGTTCCAGGCCTGAAGCCACCGCCGCGCCGATGCACTCAGAGCTTTTTTCCCAGAGCAGAACAGATGTATCTGACTTGAAAACTGGAGGGCGTGAGCATGAAATGCAATAATCAAAAAGCTCCACCCGAAGGCAGGGCAGCCAAATCAGACATCCCAATAATGTGGACTTAATGTCTCTCGCTGTGATGTGACAGGATGTGACTCTTTCAGGAGACCTTCACACATTAACAGAAACAGTCTCAGACGAGCGTGACCTGTTTTCATGTGTTCTACATAAACCTGGACAATGTTTAACAGAAAATTAAGAAGTGACTTATTAAAGAAGTGACAGTAAATTAAAGATCTTTTGTTTTTGAACGAACTCTCGGGCGTTTTTGAACATCCAGGAGACGAAACGCTCAGTGAAGTGGAAAACATCGTTATAGACTGTAATTAAAGTTTCTGCTTAAACGTCACTCACACCGAGGTGTGTGTGTGTGTGTGTGTGTGTGTGTGTGTGTGTGTCTCACACTGAGGCAGACTGGTACCTTTGGAACCATTAGTTGTTGATTTTGGTCGTTTATTTGCTGCTGACGGGACGTTTCATCTCAGTTCAGCCTGTTTTATTCTGCTGCTTTCTGCAGCCTTTCCACGGAGGGGAAACGTGTTGTTTCTTTATATTTCTCTAGATGTTCTCTGGAAATCGATTTCCCGTCAACAAATCTAAGTTGACCTGATTTCTTCTTCAGCCTTACAGTGTACCGTACAGTGCAACACACACACTGCAGATCATAGGTGCTTTTGGGTGGTATGGGGGCTTCCCCTTACTCAGAAATCCTTCCTGACAAACGTCTCAATAATACAGTACCTCTTTGATGTGGTGTGTGTGTGTGCACGTGCGCGCACGCGCTTGTGTTTGTGTGTGGGTGTGTGTGCGCGTGCGCTTGTGTGAGTGAGTGTGAGTGTGCGTGTGTGAGTGTGTGTGCATGGCTGATGTCGCTGTCTTTTCTTTGCATGAAGAAGAAGTGTAGTTTGTAGAAACGGCGTGTCGCTGATGGTTTTCCAGCTCACGCAGGTCTGTTGCTGCTGCCCGTCAGACATCACAGGGAGGTGTGTGAAATGTTCACCCCTTGACTGCACGGGGGCCCATGCTGTGCTGTCTACACTTGACCCCCCCCCCAAACCCAGACTCCTTTAACATACATTGTGCATATGAGTACGAGGGTGGGGCTACGAGACGCAGCGCCGCGGCCTGCTTTTAACGGCATCGCTGCAGGACGTCGCAGCAGAACTGAGGACGGTCCTCGTGGTTCTGTCCATAGAGGCCTCGGCGTGTCCCTCGGCTCCACAGCGGAGGAGACAGGAATGTGGTGGTGGACCGAGGCATTCCTCAGCGCACAGAGCTCCAGACTGCCTGATATGAGCACGCTGATCGTTTCGTCTTTGTGCGGGTGGACGTCAGAGCGCAGAGCCGTGTCCTCAGCAGGTTGATCAGTACCAGAAGTTCACACCAAACGAGTTTCTGTTATCTCCATTTGAGTCTGACGCCAGTTATTCATACTGCGACTCGTTTAACATTAAGCACCGACATGAAGACACGAGTCCGGATGGAGTGCGATTAAACATGGCTGCTGCTCATCAGTGTGAAAAAATGCAGACTTGTTCACGGTGTTTAGGAAACTGTTCTAAATAACCAACAAACACACAAATGAGCCTTTCATGTTTTTAACGAAGCTGGAGTGAAGGTCGCTCTCTGGTATTACGAGCTGGAAATTGGGCCGATCCTCAACTACGCAGGATAAAGAGTCGATTTAAGCATCTCCTGTTGGACATGAATGAGTCTTTGTGACTGATCTTAGCCTGTGAATGAAGGGACATTCTCACATGTCCAAAAACACTGGAAGCTCTAAACAAGTCACTTGTTTACAGCCATTATTCATATTCATGCTTCTTTTCAGGATTTCAGGCTTTTATTAAACGCTCGTCTCAGATGGATATTTCCTGTTTTCCAGGCTTTTTCTTATTATTTCCTGTCATTTGGAGCCTGGAGTGGATCTTTGAGCTGATAATAACTCCTCGGTAGCTCACATTTGGTCTGCTGGACTGTAATGTCTCTGATCTGAGCGGCGATACGCTCGCCTCAGGGAGTCACATCAAAGAGCCGGTCGAGTAGGGAGGACATTGGAGCGGCGTGGCTTCACTTTGACTCGCTGCAGGCTTTCGGCTTATTCGTCCATCGGTCGTGGATTTGGTAATAACGGAGAATCATCCAATCGACGTGGCAGGATGGCCTCATCTGTGGGAGGAAATGACCAATAAAGGCCATTACGATAAGGCCGGGGACATTCCCTCAGGAGGCGCTCATCAAAACTCAGTTAGGCTCATCAGAGACTGAATCAACACTGTCTGCTGCACAGCTGGCCCGTCTGCTCAGCCTCGGTCATCTGCAGCAGTCTGGAAAGAGCCAGAGTCCAACAGAAAGCAGGCGGTCCGGTTCATTGTCAGAGTTCAGTACAGCAGTATTAATGGTTGTGATAAAGAAAGAACAGCCACGATTCAGCGTGTAGTAACGCCCAGCATCCACCTGCACGCCGTTAGCGTCGGCCCTGCTGGTGTCTGCCATAGAGTCTCACATGGAGCTGGTAGGTGGAGCTCCCGCTGTAGATCGGGTGTAGGTAGGTGTGTGTGTGTGTGTGTGTGTGTGTGTGTGCCTCGTGCAGCTGCTGATCTGAAGAAAACACGAGCTCCAAACCTGCAAGATCACCTTTATGATTTCTACCAAGCAGTGACCCCAGATCAGTCCTTACAAGGCCCTCTGGATACCGTAAACGTCAGGCCTTGAGCTCCTGAAGTGAGTCTGTCACGGTCCATGTCACCTAAGTGTGTGTGTGTGTGTGTGTGTGTGCGCGTGTGTGTGTGTTACGTCAGGGGTCAGAAGTGCATCTTACAAGTAGATCAGGCGACACAATACACGGTGCAAATCCTGCCGGTTCAAGTATCCCCAGCAGCCGGAGGGGGAGGGGGAGAAGCTGGAAAAACAGGATGGGAAATGGAGGGAGTGACATGTGGGGAGGCAGAGGAGGACAGGGAGGAGAGAGGACAGGAGGTGAAGGCAGATTTTGAACCTTATCGTCCAGCTGACTTTATTTACGCTCCTGAGTTAATCTGCAGGTATCAAATGAAAGAGGAGGAAGGTTCAAAAACAACAATAATTGGCTTCTCTTGAAAAGGTCAAGAGACGTTGGACATGTCAAAGAGTAAGGAAGCACATTCCTGCGTGCTGGTGTGTCTTTTCTGTCTTTTCATACTCTGAACCTCCTCCACGCCGCCGTGTGAATGGACCAGATGCCTCTCTCTGTGTCGGCAGATGGAGGGATTGTTTCCCCAGTTTAATGAAGGGAGGCTGCTGGAGGCTTAGCCACGGTTACCTTGGTCATTGATATGCTCTTGAGGAGTCCACCGGCATTGTTTGGGGTCAATAGAAGGGACAGGCCCAAAGGCTGGGTGGCGGGCGTCTTGACGGACTGCCTTTCAGTCGCCGTGGACAATTGGGGGGATCTGGAAAGTTTTTAGGACCTCCATGCTGAGACGAGATGCAAGGACATGATGGGACAAGAGGCTCGACTGAGGGTGAAGTGTGTGACAAGACCTCAGGAAGCCGGAGAGGAAACATTTCGACTCATCAGCGAATAAAAAGTGTTGATTGCCTGCAGTGACCGACAGTAAACGTATTTATGAACGAAGCCAAACAGATGAGTTCAACTTAATCTGCAGTTTTATTTCTAATCAGTTGTTTTTAGGCCAAACTTTCTCTCGTTCCAGCTTCTTTTTCTGACAATTAGCTGCTTTTCCCATTTGTCATCTGTAATCTGAACTTGTCTCTGCTCTTAGATGTGTTTTCTGTTTGAGGAGAAAGAGACAGTGGTCTGTGGTTGGGGAATGACTCGACAGCAGAGCTGTTAAAGTGGATCTGTTAGCGTTCTCCCTCGTTTCCTGGGTTCAGTCAGTCGGCCGGGACCTGGTCCAGTCACGTGGTGGACGGCCTCAGCCTGCAGACTTGTGGGTGTTTGGCTTTGACGCAGCGAGTCCAAATGAGCTCTGCAATTAAGAGGCTTTCATGAAACAAGGGAAGGCTTTGTGCAGCTCTGAGACGAAGGGACGTGAGCTCGTATCAGACATTAACTGACGAGTCTGTGCGAGCCGGGATGATGAGATGCAGACAGAAATAAAATAAATCTGTTTTTACCAACTGATCCTTCGTGCTTTGCAAACAGTGTGATCCTTTGTTTCTGCTTGTTGTGGCGCAAATCTGGATGACGTGCTGAACACGGACTGTTTGACTACCACCGGCAGAAATATCATTTTCCACCTCTCTCCATTAAATCCATCGGGTTGGCTGGAAATCTTTGCTTTGGCTTTAATCCACATCCGGCTGCTTATCAGCTGTTGCACATTAGGCGGAATAAATGAGGCCGTGAATCACTGACGGGAGGACAAAATGGTGATCTGTTTGGCTCGTGAGTGGCTTTTAAAATGGCTGACAAACAATGCGGTCGACCAACATTTAGCCAAGAGGTTTGCTGTGAAATAAGATTTAGATTTTGCTTTAATGACACGATATTTCAGCGCCTAATGGACAGACTCTGGTTTCTGCTGAAAACAGTGGTTAGCAGGGCTGGTAATCATGAGCTTTTAGGATCTCCACAGTCTTGGAAATGTGTGTTGAGAGCGTCCGTGTGGTGAAGAACTGCATGTTCTGTCCCAGGACGTTGGCTTCACCTCCTCTGAACCACACCGGGGCCGTTCAGGCTGTTTGTCGTCAACACATGGGCTTTAATATGAGGGCGTGACCGTCTCTGCTCTGGGACTCCATGTGGCACCGATGCTGGCGGATAATGTCGGTGTCTGGTTACACGTCCAGTGAGTGAATTTAGAGCTTTTGTAGAGTTCAACAGGGAGTTTTCTGATGTCACTTCTGATCAATTGGATCGATTCCTGATTGATTACATTTACTGTAGTTCACAGCAGTGCAGCGCTCGGCGGCAGGCAGCCATGATGGACTCGTTCAGTCTTAGTAAAATCGGCGTGAGAGCTGATTTCCATGTTGACTTGTTTCCGTAACCACAGTCCAGGACGCTCTCTCCCGTCTCTCCTCTGGTCTGTGCTGGTTTAGATGCCGGCTGGTGTAAAATGGATGCACGTCGGCTGAAACGCTTCCTGCTCGGCCGCCGTGCTGCTCCACATTAGCTTGTTTTTGTCAGACAGACCAGGACTTGGCCTGGATCCCACCCTGGCTTTGCTTCCTTGGAGAACATAGTAAAGATGGAATACCCCTCGTCTGATCGTGAACTCGGTGGCAGAAATCCTTCAGCCTGTGATCTTCGTTCCTCTGCTGAGTAAACGAGGCCTGTTGGGACACGTTTCAGTCGTCCTGGAAGACGCCGCGCTGTTGTTTTAGAGCACACTGGGCTGCAAATGGTGGAGTGTCTTTTAGCACATCTCTGCGGGACACAAATGGATGTCCACATTTCATGGTGGGGGGTTTTAAAGGTCAGGGGCAGCCAGGAGGAAAGGGTTCATTGACATATGGGTGTTGAAGCTGAAGACCTCCAATACTCAGGTGGTACTTTGGGTTTTAAAACAACGAAGCAGAACACATAAGGAATATATGGTTTATGTACTTGAATAAAAAGGATCGTTTCTCTCAAATTTCCTCCAAATCACTCACAAATGATAAAGATCAATCTATCGAACTTCCATAGAAACCAGTAAGAAATGATTCAGAAGTGACAGAGCTGTAAATTAACGCGTTATGCAACAGTCGAAGTTACAGATTTTAGGGAAGTTCCCTCCTCATGGCTCGTAGCCGAAAGCTGACTGGAAGAGGCGTCACACGGTGTCAAACACGCCTGAGTGTCAGCGTTTGAATGAACATGAGTCACGATGGCGGCAGAACGAGCCGCACTGCGTCGGCCATCGAGTCCTTATTATCATGTGAATGAGCCCGATTCCTATAATGTGAGTCAGTGGGCTTGTTCCAGCACGCAGCAGCAGCCGACTGCATGTGAATGGCAGCGAGGAAATGAAGAGCCAGCAGTCACCATTTTAAGGATTTACCCCCCCCACACACACACACACACACACACACACACACACACACACACACACACACACACACACACACACGGGATCAGGGCTCCCCTGTGTCCATGCAGAGGGTTTAAATGAGGACATAATGGAGCCCTGATCCCCAGCCGGGGGTCCTTGTACCTTTGGGGTTCCTCCTATAGTTGCCAGGACATGGAGGTGCAGCTCAAGTCATCTGAAAAAACTCTGAACTGTGATTGGATGAAAAAATCTGTCCACATATTCACGTTGAGGAAACACAGGAAACACAGATGGAACGAGAGCCCACCTTGTTTGAGGAATCACAGGAAAGTACCCCCCCCCCGTTTGAAGCTACAATGGGGCATCCCCTCCCCTCCCTTCAGTCATATCGGCTGCTTTTTAAAGGGGGGGGGGGTTACCTTCAAACACACAGCGTTACTCTGCCAAGTATTTGAGAACACACACACATAATGGTGAGAGGCCGTCGGCAGGCTTAGCCGCCAGCTAACCCTTCAAATTAAGACCCGACAAGACTCAGATGGAAGTGATTATGAGGAGGACTGTGTGTGTGTGTGTGTGTGTGTGTGTGTGTGTGTGTGTGTGGTGGGACGCCTGGGCTTGTTTCCAGCTCGATCCTCGTCTTCCTTCGCCCGGCGAGTCGTCAGTCTGTCTGTCCACACGGGATCCGTCCGGTCTCCAGATCACGTGGACTCAGCTAATGATTGTTTTCATGACTTCATCCGTCGCTCATTTATTTCAATCAATGGATCAACAAACAGTCAAAAACAAGTTCAGAGAGCTCAAGCTGATGTCTTCAGATGTCTTGTTTTGTCTGTCCAATAGCCCAAAACCCCCAGAATTGTGCGATTGCTGTCGCACTTTGAGGTAGATCGATGTGTGTGAGGTGTTCAGGTGGACGTTTCAGTGTGGACAAAAAACCTTGGACATCAGAAAGACTTTGAAGCTGCTCTGCTCGTTTGAGACCTGCTGTTCAGCTTTTCTCACCTCGCTTCACCTCCCCGTCCCTCTGCTTAGTGTGGCTGATTAACTGTGTGTGTGTAATTAGGCTGATGGAGGTGTGTGTGTGTGTGTGTGTGTGTGTGTTAATCCCATTCACGCTGCTTACTGAGCAAATGGTCAATGAAATTAAGTGTTGTAATGTGATTAAAGGAGGCTGATGCGTCCTCGTCACGTCCAGCCTCATGCTGACGGCGGCGCCCTGAGCAGCTTCAGAGAAGCCCCCCTCGTGATGTAACTAACAATTATTTGAGTTATTAGTAAATGTGGAACCTTTTTTAATTGATTCATTAATCATTCATTTCAGGTGGAAACATTTGTGTTTTCACGTGTTTCACTTTCATCGTAAGCTGAATATTTGTGGACTGTTGGTCGGACAAAACGTGGTTCTCTCAGATCTTTTTCACGTTGTGTAGATTCATGGTCACTGAAAGGTCGTCTTTATTTCCCATCATCATATCTGACAGCGGCACTGAGGTAAAGAATTGAAATCATTTCCTCTGAAGCTGGAAAGCGATTCAGATGATGGCGTCTCTGAGCAGCTGATCAGGACCGCAGACTGTTGTCTCACCTGTGGTTTCACCTGTGGTTTCACCTCCAGGTGGGGACCGGTTACCAGTTATTAAGGCTGGTGGAGCAGAGGAACTCTCCAACGCGATCGTGGGGAGGCATCGTTTGCTCCGCCGCTTTAGTCCAGAACTAAATATGTCAGCGAGTGACTGTTTGGGTTTCCATGAATTTCAGAGCGTAGATCCACGGCGCTCAGAAGATGCATGGTCATGACTTTGGTGATCCCTCTAACCCCGTCAACTCTGTCTCTGGTGTCCCAGCAGGTGAGGGAGACGGAGACATGGATGCCCATGAAGACCACGAAGGCGGTCGCCATGTTGACACACCGTGACAACCTGGAGTCATCGGGAGACGCCCCGAACGGCTCCGACTTCGGCTTCACGGACGACGAAGACGAGAACGACATGTACGACGAAGACGACGGCGGCGACACCGATTACTACACCGACACGCTGTACGACGACGAGGACGAGTACGAGGAGTTCTCCGGATCTGGTGACGGAGGTCGGTCTTTACACAGATTAAAGTCTTTTAGCTGCGGAGACATTCTTCACGAATCTTTAGACAAAACAATCAAATGAAAACTCTTCTCTCCACAGCAACAACGGCGTCGCCTGGAAGAGAGTCCAAGCCGTCCGTCAAGGTGAGAAACGTCCAGATTTTGAGGTTTGACCGACTGAACTGCAGTCGACATTCAGTGCCGTCAGAGCTTTTCTTTGCTCTTTGAATCAAAGTCTTTCTCACTGTGTGTATTTGAGTTGAAGCTCAGGGTTCAGTTCATTGACCTGTTTTCAAACTCCTCGTCTTCCTCAGCCCGACGTGAACGACAACAAGATCCCGGAGCTGGAGCGTCCGGTGCGGCCGACCGTCAACGAGGTGGACGTCATCAGGAACAGCAATGAAATCCCTCTGCTGAGGAACGAGGCCGGCGAGGAGCACCCGTCCAACGTCCTCATGTCCCACGCCAGCGAGGACAGCATCTTCAACAAGACGGAGGTCCTGGCAGGTCAGTGGGAGTCTGAAACTGGTCGTACTGGTTTTGGGTGGCCGCGCGTGTGATCAGGTTTATGTTGGCTGATGTAAACCCTCTCAGGTGTGACCGGATCCGCCTGGTCCTGATCCTCATTGTCTCACCTCGCTCTCCCTCTTCTCTTCCAGCTCTGATCGCGGGCGGCGCCGTCGGCCTGATGTTCGCCGTCCTCCTCATCCTCCTCCTCATCTACCGCATGAAGAAGAAGGACGAGGGCAGCTACGATCTGGGGAAGAAGCCCATCTACAAGAAAGCCCCCACCACAGAGATCTACGCATAGACCCTGACCTCCTCCCCCCTCCCCCACCGCCACACACACAAACACACACCTCACTCCCCGATCCCTGAAACCCGAGCAGTGCCTCATCATCATCATCCTCATCACCATACCTCCTCCTCCTCACTTTTCTTCAGCGGAGTGACGCTCGATAACGAATCAGGAGAGACGCCCCGACGACACAATCGACGACTGACTCCTCCTACCTGATGTCTGCTCATATTATTGGTGCTCTCTTAACCAATCAGAGGCTTTGGAGCAGCCTCTTTCAGCTGCGGTACACGGCGATCACCTGGTGTTTCTATTATTTTGTCCCCATGTCAAGAGAAAAACAGCAGAAGCGAGGACGCGGAGGACGTGGAGGACGTTGGACTCCTCCGTCTCCTCGCCTCCCTCTTCCTTTCCCCGCCTTCAGTTAAAACACTAACACTGTGCAATGATGTTTGCTACACGTTTAGAGTCCAGTTATTTATTCTCCCGCTCTGCTGTCCTCCTCCTCGTCCTCCTCCTGTCCTCCTCCTCGTCCTCTGAACCGTCTCTTGGACTGAAGCTTCTCACGTCGCTGTAGCAAATGACTTTTATGTGAACATTTTTATTAGATTTTTTTAAAAAACGGCTCCTTGTAACGCAGAGAGATTTGAGTTTTTTCTATTAAAGATCCCTTCACGATGGGAAAGAATTGAGTTCGTTGTTCAAATTGATTTGGATTGGAAACATCATGCGTCACTGTGTAATGCTGTGCGGCTTTCTGCTGTGTCATCCGTTAGAACTGACGTTAATAATTGAAATATTCGTGAATTTTTATCCTCACGCTGTTCTAAATCACAGTGAGAGAAGAGACAGTCAAACAAGGGTCAAGAAGTATTTGCAAATCACTGTTTCTGCCTGTTTTCGTCTGCACAAAGTGCCGATCACACGCTGTCAGGCCTCCGCTTGGTGTCCTGTGACCTTCAGCTGCAGCAGAGTTCATTAAAACAACCTGAAAAGACTTTTTCTGCACACCTCCTGCTGTGTTTCTGTGTCTCCTCATCAGTCTGGCACGTAGCGCCAGATAAGTAAGCTAAACTAATCTGGGAGAAGAATTTGCAAATACTGCATGACCCAGGTCACACACACACACACACACACACTCAAACACACACACACTTGCATTGCAAAGTGTTGTGTTTTGCTGCCTGTTTGGAGAGTACTTCAAAAGCCTGGAAGATGTTGTACCACTATAATAATTACCGCTGTGCCTCCAGGGTTTGTTTTTCTGTTATTATGGTGAACTCGACTGGAGTCAAACCAACATGCTCCTACAAGGTGACACACCTACATTCCTCACACACACACACACACACACACACACACGGTCGTGTGAGGCGAGCGAAGGTTCAACGCCGCCTCAGCTGCAGCTGCTGACCCTCTTTCACAGTAACATTCGAGCTCAAAGGAGGTTCCACATGTTGGGAAACAAGCTTTCCACTCTCATGTCTGAGAAATATGAAGCTGCAGCTAGCTTAGCTTAGCTTAGCTTAGCTTAGCTTAGCTTAGCATAAGGTTTTTGATTTGACCCTGTGAGAGTTAAAGCACAGAGACAATATAACACTACATGTAACACTTTCAATTACATTCACTTTCAGGCACGTTTATGTCACAAAGTGCCAAAGTCACAACTTTAAAAATTGAGTTTAAACTATGACACGTATGTGACCTGAGTCCTGCTTTAAGCTCACCAATTAGCCGAGATGATCTCGTTTGTTTGATTGATGCAGCGGACGGCGTCGATCCTCGGAGAGTAAAGAAGCGTGTTTCCCAAAATGTGGAACTTTCCCTTTAGCTCGGCCTGTTTTCCGAGGCTGACGGCGGAGGCTCGTGCACGCTTCCTCGTTAACCTTTAAATTCACAGCTCCAGTGAAACGTTTAAGCTCTGTGATCGGAGAAACTGGTAGTCTCAGTACTTTCTGTTGTTTTTTTAGTCGTGGGGTCGGTGCTTTCTCAATAAGCTACGCCAACAGTTTGTGGTTAGTTTAGATTTTCATGACGGGGTCTACGAGCACTCACTGAAGCCACGGCGAACCGCTCTGATGCTCACATTTCGTAGCTGAACACAGCAGCACACACTGATCTACCAAGGATTTGTACATAGTCGCCACATAAACATAAAAAACTGAAAAAAAGGTTAGCTTGGTACTTAGCCACATCCTGGCAACAAGAAATATCTACCAAATATTTAAATGCCAAATTGTTTTTCCTGTTTTGTTGTTGTTTTTCCAGCAGTAACGTTCTTGTGATTTACTGTAAATGTAAAAGACTGTTTTGATACTACCAATGCTAATACTAACTCGCCTCCTCTCATCGTGGGTTTTTCCTCAGTAGATCAACTTGTTCCCTTTTTTTTTGGTATTAATTTAACTGTCAAATTATTTTATTGCCTTCTTTCAGGTTGGGGTGTTTCCCCCTTTTTAAGCTGTTGTATATGTGATTTTAAAAGTTTTATATACACTAGTTTGAGATTTTCAGAGGCAAATAGTTTTGGAACTTTTTATTTTGTAAGAGTTTCTATTATCTTTTTAGACTTTTTTTGCTTTTGTATTTATGTTTTTGTTGTGTTTGTGTCTGTAGAAGGATTGCTTGGTGTTCATCTCGTTGTTCAGGGGATGTTGTGCTGATGAGCCATGTCGTCAGCAGCAGACCTGGGCTCATTACCGGCCCGAGCTGCTTCACTTTTGCTTTTTGAATCATTTCTTTGTAGCCGAAATGAAGCCTGATAAATTAGCTACCACGTATTTGGATTTTCAAGGTCCCTGCACTCAGTGGCTCAGTCACTGAAACGCCTGGACGCTGGTTGAAGGTCGTTACCTCCCAAGAAACAAAACAATCAAGAAAATACTGATACTTGTTTGAAGGGTGTCGGCGGGTATCAGCTGACCTCGACCTCAGAAGAGTCACTCCGATTAGATTTGACATTATCTGTTTAAATATGTCTTTTTCCGGGGACTGAAATTTTTCCAGGCTGGAGAAAAAAGGTTAAAAGCGTCTCAGGTGGTCGTCAGCTCCAGGTCTGCTCAGTGAACATGGGAGAGAATCGAATGTTCTGCTGCTTAATGTCACAAACACCACATGTGAATCACCATTGGAGTGGAGAAGCCAATGAATCATTGGTTTCTGCATGCAGGTTCTGATTTATTATTGGAAATAAAGCTATTTTTATGCACATTAACATTTCAAAGCGCCGTCTTTGTCCATTTGTTTTCATGTTCTGTGTCGCCCGAGCGCCTCTCGATCATATGACTTGTTAGAAGTTAAAAAAAATACAGCTGAGAGAAAATGGCAGGAAGTTAGCTTCAACATTTTAGTCCAGGTTGATCTGACGAACACCGGTTCACAGTGCAGCCAAACAAACTGAGACTGTCTGATGAAGCTCAGCCAGGAGTTTCAAAGCAGTCGGTTATGTTGGTTATACGTAAACTAACGCGGCGATGCTGCTCATGGTCAAACTGACCAAAACCACCATTCTGAAAACACACTGCATCCTGCGGCAGCTTCACAATAAAAGCCACCGCACGTTTGTCCAGTTGAAGTGTTTTAATGTGAAGCAGCAGCAGTAGGAAACGTGTTAGCATTAGCAGGATCTCCTGTGTGGGGTCATGCGACTGCTAGCACTACTGCCAGTGAGCTAATCTGTTAGCATGATTGCTGCTAGCAGACCACTGGCTGTACGAGCCTTTACAATGTCATGTTTCCCTTCTTCTGCAGTACAAGCAGCTAAAAGCTAATGAGGCTAAAGCAAATTTGGCTTTCTGTGTTGTTGTTTTTTTTTGTCTTAATTATATAAATTTGCAAATGAACTAGTTACTACAGTTTTAAAATAAATGTATACTCATGTAAAGTACCTCAAGCGTGTACTTGCACAGTACTTGAGTGAACGCACTTTGTTCCCTTCCACCACTGAACCTCAGTATCGAAGCGTATGAAGCCACATCGTGACTTTTTAGGCCCTTTGACGGCATCCCAGGTGTCAGATTTCCTCCATTGTCCCTCGTTCCCGGACTCACCTGCGTCCTTTTGTCTGCTGTTTGCTGTCATGGACACAAAAGAAGGACAGGAGACAAACAGCAGCAGAAGTCGAACGCGATGAAAGAAGAAACTGAGTTTAAGGAGAGAGAAGGACCTTTAGTGGAAATACACAGTACGAAGTACAGGAGGGTTTTGATTTCAGGTTATCAAAGCAGTCAGTGGTGGAGGAAGCATTCAGACCCCTTATTTAAGGAAAATAACCGATCCACACTGTAAAAACACCCTGTTATAAGTAAAAGTACTTAAAGTATTGAAAGTAACAGCAGAAAAACGCTGCAGTAAAATAAATGATTATATCCAGCCTTCATATGTTTGATCGTAAAAAATAGAAGGAGTAACTTAAAATAAACGTAGTAAAAAGTTCAGGATCAAGTATTCAGAGTAAATGTACTTTGTTATGTTCACCGCTAAAAGCAGCTTTTGTTTCCGTGTGATATGAAACGTGTTTTCATGAGAAAGACACTGAGTCACCAATCACAGTTTATCCTTAACATTTTAAAGATCACAACAACGAGGGAATATCAAACCTCTCCACCACACGAGCTGCTCCTGAGGAAAAGAGCTGTGAGTTAAAGGTGGAAGAACGTCTGGTGATGGATCCACAGACCTAAGAGTCAGAGTACAGCAGACTGAAGCACATACGGTCAGTAAACAAAAATATGGCCCAGATTTCTGTGTGTGTGTGTGTGTGTGTGTGTGTGTGTGTGTGTTGTTGACATTCATACTGAGCTAACAGACAAGCCGCTGCCTGTCGGCCTCTGCTGAGGGGAAAAACACACCCACAGGTGATGCCAAACACTGACGAATACAGCACACATACATTCCAGCACAAACACATATTCACATGTCGTCTTTCACTCCCATTTCTCGCTCTCTCACACACACACACACACACACACACACACACACACACTGCCATTTTATTTCTGTGCTTTCAGTAACAGCTTTTACTTGAGTATTTGTGCAGGATGGTATTGTTACTGAGCTGAATACTTCTTCCACCGCAGGCTGAGCCACACTGGCCTGAGGGACAGACGGGGAAAACTCTGCCGTGGACTCATTGTTCGTTCAGGCTCTGCAGAGCCAACAATCTGGTCCTCACCGGGTTATTTAATGGTACGACTTCAGAGTTTAAAATGGACTTAGCTTCAGGTTAAGAATAAAGGTTGGAGTCACTGCGAAACTTAGACTCAGCAGTACTTTAAGCTAAATGCTAACACCAGCATGCTAGCATGTTCACAAGGACAATGCTAACATGCAGTTTAGTTTTGCGTGTCACTGTGCGTTCAGACCAAAAGAGGCAAAAGAGGCAAGGACGCCCGAGGCTGCGCGAGAAACAGGACAGCTTCCAAAGCGGCAAAATATTTTAGCCGCTTTGGTCGCTCTTCACGTGACTGACGTCAAAGTTAAATCGCGCTAGTCATTTAAAGGAGCCGCAAAGCAGACTTCTTGACAGCGGCATAGTGCTGCTTGCTGTTGTTCACCTTCAGTTTAAAGCATGCCTAGTTGCATGGGAGGTTTTGTGTGTCATTAAATACAGAAGAAAAAAAAAATCTCTGAGCATGAACATAAATCAAAATCACCATCTAGTCACGAGCGGATTGACGTATTGAGGAGGAAGCAATTAATTAATTAATTAACACACACACACACATTTGTGTTAATTAATTAACACACACACACACACACGGGTGCAAATGCGCGCTCCTTACGTCTCAGCTGCAGCATCTCTGTGCACAATTACGCATGTGGTGTTGTCTGCTTGTCTTTCGTTTGGTGTCATACAAGTTCGTCAAGTTCGTGTGTGTGTGTGTGTGTGTGTGTGGCCAAAGAGTGTTCCTTTTTTGGAAGAACGGGGGAAATGGGGTGAGGCCGTTAGCGAATTAAATTAACTCCCGCTCATAATTGTTATTATTGTATCATCAACATGGTCTGCGACGACTATAAATATGCGCGTTTAACCCTCAAAATCATATCTACTCATCATGGATTTGGATGACATCGCTGTGATGTGTGCTGTGCCCGCACACAAGTGATCAATTTCTCGGCATCCATGACGGAACTAGGAAACAAAGTTACATGCGTTGTTCTTTGGGGCTCGCTCGAGCGAAGGACACCTCTACTCTGATTGGTTGCCGCCGGTTGCCGCTGAACCGCGTCATAGCTAATTACCATAAAGTTAACCGAATTTCAACTTTTCATCTGGTGCCGCTTTGGACGCTTTAGCCGCTTTGGACGCTCTAGACGCGCGGCTGACGGCGGCTACGCTTTGGCCGCTCAGGACGCCGGGCTCTCATTGAAAATGTATTAACTTCCGGCGTCCTTGCCTCTTTTGCCTCTTTTGGTGTGAACGCACAGTCAGTGTGCTAAGATTTGCTAATTAGCATGAAACACAGTGAATACAGCTCAGAAAATTAAGACAAATTAAGATTTTGCCCTGATGATGGTGCCAGTGAAGAAATTAGGGGAAAGTTATTTGTGTGCCAGTGAATTCATCCTGAGGGAAACTTGAATGTCTGAACCAATGACATGATAATCCATCCATCAGTTATAAAGACTTTTAATGAGAAACCTAAAATTTCAACCTCATAGATGAAGATAAAGGATCAGCAAAGTCACCAGGATTCATCCTCTGAGTGCCATGAATGTCTGCACAAAACTAAGTTCCAGTCCATAGAGGTATTTTTCTGGACAAGGTAAAGCTTTGGCCAGCAGGTGGCACTAGAGGAACAATCGTAGGATCACTTAAAGACAGCAGGATTCATCCTCTGGGGACCACGAGTGACCACAGTTCATCCAGTAGCTGCTGAGTCGTTTCACTGGACGGATCGACACTGAGCCTCCTGTCTGTTAACATACAGTCAACACACATTCTTCCCTTATCTCGGTTTGTTTTGACAATCTCTGGCTTACGGTTCACATGTGCTCACGCACACATACACACACGTTCACACACTGTCCTTCGCACACATTTAGGGGAATTTCCAAAACATGTTTCACCAGGCAGAGTGTTTTTTCCTTGAGCTCTTCCATCATTTCTCTTTTATCCGCCGAGCATCTCAAAGGACATTTCAACGTGTCTCCTTATCAGCCTTCATCTCTGCTTCTCTTTGCTTTATATCGAGGAAAACATGGAGGAAGGTTTGGCCCCGGGCACTGGATTCACACAGCAAACCCGACAAAGTTACAAAAACAAACTGCACCAAACTAAATGAAATTATTTCATGTTTTAAGGAGGTTAGTTCTGTGTGTGTTTTTTGGGCTGTGGTTGGGTTAGTGTTAAACCTGACTGTACTCTAAAGAACGAATCCCTCAACAAACTGTCAGAGAATCCAAGACTGTTTATTAGCTTAGCTTATGTTGCTCCATCCACTTTTCTCTGAGTATAAAAGGCTTGAAAAGGAGAAATGGTTTACGGGATAGTTTGCAGAAAGCAGCCTAAGACTCAGTTCAGTAAACTGTGTGAACTTCTTCTTCCTGTTAGCAATCTAGCTAACTCAGAGTGCTGACTATGACTGACTAGCACTATCATGTTCCAGTGGGCTAGCATGTTAGCAGTTAGCTTGCCAGTCACGGTAGTTCACCAGTTGGCCTGTAGTCACGTCATCGCCAAGTTTCTAGAACTACACAAAAATGCAAGTTCGTGAGACTCGATGGGAGCTTACCGCTGTGCTAACGTTAGCCATTTTTCTCCATTTTGAGCTTCCACCTTTTTGAATAAGAATTCATTTTTGGTTTTTAGCTGATAGAGTTTCATGTCCGTGTGTAAGACTCTAAATGTTTGCCTGATATAACTCGACCAACCAGGTAATTAGCTTTTTCCTCTGACATCATCTGACTGTCATTCTTTGTCTGTGGGTCACGTGTATTTCTGCAGATGCTGTTTATTTGACACAAACAGTTGATGTACCAACACAACCACAGACGGTAGCTGCAGCTGGTGAGTAACAGCAGACACCCAGACTGTGACAGGTCAGACTTCAGTGTAAAAGCTCAACCAGGAACTCAAGTTTCTGGTATTTTTCTCTTTTCGCTACAGTGTCCTCACATCTCTGTCAGTTCACAAGGTGGATTCATTCAGCTTGACTCATGCTGAAACGTTTTCGACGCGTGCAGACGTGTCCTTGCCTAGGGATGGGTACCGAATTTTGCTACTTTTTTGGTACAGACCGAATTCCCGCTGAAGTACCGAGTATCGATTCACGGGAAATCCGTCGGTACCACATTTCGGTACCTGAACACACCTTTTTTTTTTTCTTTTTTTTACCCTGTACGCACCATGACGTTATGCGTCGGCGAGAGCGGACGACTCGGTGACGCGGTTACGTCAGTGGACCGCAAGCGCTCCGAAGTCTGGCTTCATTTTACCAAGCTGGATGCCGACAACGCGCGGAGCAACATTTGTGATGCGAAGTGCAAAGCCAGCAAAGGAAACACGTCCAACTTGAGGAAGCACTTGGTTAAACACCAAATATTCCTCAAGGCGGAGGAGTGCACGATTTTTGACAGTTTAAAAACACAGGCTAACGTTACCACAGCTACTCGCCCGGCGTCAGCATTAAACGTTACCGCCAGCAAGCCTGCTGCAGCCAGCGGCTCGACACTTGCAGCCAGCTTCGAGGAAGGAGAACAACCGCCCCTTTTAAAAAGGTAGACGACCACGACCACGACCACGACCACGACGACGCAGCTTCAATTAGCTCATTATGATTACTTATTTTGAAAGTTGTTTGTTACTGTACAGGCAGCAGGTGCAAATGTGAAACATTTTATACAGTTATTTATTTTGAATCTATTTATTTTTAAGTTATTTGCTTTATCCCCACACACATTTTTCTCAAGTTCTATGTTGGAGTTATTTCACTTGATGTTATTGAAGAATAAACGTTCAAAATTCCGAAGTTTTGACTATTTTTTAAATATACAAAATAACTTTAATTACCAAACACATATCCCCCCCCAAAAAAGTATCAAAAACAGGTACCGAAAAATACCGGTATCGATTCGCAGGTACCGAGTATCGGTATCGTATCGATTCAGATGTGAAAGGTACCCATCCCTATCCTCGCCTCAGTTCAAACCACATATGAGCCCACCTGTTTGTGTCCACCTCAAAGACTTGCACTGCGTTCAGTCTAAAGACTCCTTCAGCGACTCTTTTCCCTGCATCTTCTTCACTTCTTTTGCAGAATTGGAAGCACTTTTGGGGATCAGACAAGTTCAGTCCTGTTGAACGTTCTGCCGGCCCTTCAAAGTGAAAACTATTTTTAACCTCACTGCCATCAGAAAGTACCCAGCATGCATCACTTTGACTGCTTCCTGTACCTTTGACTGTATCTGGACATGTCGTCCCTCTTCCTGCTCCTCTTATTTGAGTATTAGGATGAAGTAAAAGGAAGTAGCGTCAGTGGAAATCCAGATAAATTTAATATGCTGTCCTCTCTCGACCACATTTCTCTAAAGAGGAAACTCAGACTTTGTCAAACCTTTGTTATCGCAAATTACCGTGTTTTTGATAACTCATATGCGGCCAAATTTGCATTTGCTTGTTCACTCCACTGAGCGAACATTTGGTGTTTCTGTTTTTGGGTATTCCTCATGGAGATGAAACAGCCTGTCACATGAAACTCAAGACAACTTTAGAGCCATCGGCCTTTATATATTTGAAGGAGAAGAAGAAGAAATGATGTTCATGACATTTTTAGTGCTTAATTTGATGTAATAGTTCTTTAAAGTGTCTTTACAAAACTGTGGAATGAGACCTTTACAAATCACATCACACTGACACAGAGGAAGTCGGGGGTCTTAAATCTGTCAACACCCTCACAGAGGTCAGAGGTCAGGTGACGAGGGATTACAGGAAATGAGGGCGTGTGTACGTGTGTGTTTGCTCAAGCTCAGACTTTGTAGGCTGATGGATAAGTGTGTGTGTTTCTATACCTGACTCGATCACTGCCCCGTAACGTCCACATTCAGGCTGAAGCTCTCAGATCCTCATTCATCTTCATTTTCTGCTTTGTTTCCCGTCCACGCTTCTGGTTTGTTGACTTTGGCTTTACGTCCTCATTGTTTGGGTCCCACTGCTGAATGTTTAAATCTGTATGTTTTTCTGGTCCTTTTAAAACACAACATGCAGAAAAGTAATAAAACAATCCGAAACAGAGGTAATGTGTTTTTTATCAATGGTGGAATTATGAAACATCAGTTTACAGTCATGTTTATAGTTTGTTACATGACTAACACCAGATGTACTTTGAGTTTAGCACTGATTAGCAAGTGTTAGCATACAAACAGCCATGCTAGGCCTGCTAACACGGCTGTAAACTCTCGTAAAGTCACGTTTTTTACTGAATCCAGCTATTTGCAGATGGATGTTAGCTCGACGAGAGCTAAACCATACAGTAAATACAGCTTGTAAAACCAAAACAATGAGCGAAAAGACGCTAAAAAGATTTGTAGTGTTGAAGAGTCAGGTCCTAATTCACTGTGAATGGCCTTTTCCACATTACCCATGTGAGTCAGTGTTGATATAAAAAGCTTTCATTGGTGGAGTTCTAGAGACGAGTCACTGTACTTTGCTAAATGCTAACACAGTGTATGCTAATGAGTTAGCTTGGAGCCATGAATGGAAACAGCTTCTGTCTGTCCGACTCTTTCTTGCTTTCTTTCCCTCTCTGTGCCTCATCCTCTCTCCCCGTCATAGGCCACCTTTTGTCTGCATGCAAAAACTCAAATTCCTCCCTGCCTCTGCCCACAGTTACACACACACACACACACACACACACACACACACACACGCACATGCACATACACACACATTCCTTTGCCCAGCAACAATGAGGTCTTTGTGTTGCACACCGCCCATGTTTTCATTTCATTTTTTATTGCTTTTGAACTCCTCGCATGGAGAATTTAATCATCTCTCTGCTGGTTCCTGAGGTTGGTTTTGAAAAGAATTTTTTTTGTCCGGCGGCTGGTAGTCAGGGAGGCCGGCAGCTGCGGTGTGTGTTCCCATAATGCACACACACCCCCCCACATGAGCCAAGGACAAAAGGACTACATGTTTTCAAAGGCACCTGACTTTACTTTTGTTTTTGTCTCGCTGCGTATCATCACTGAGGAGAGCAGCGCAGCAACTCAAAGGAAACAAAGAAACAAGGCTTTGTTGAGGAGATGCGTGAGAACATATCAGAACTGTGGATGCATTCATTTAAGAATAGCTCCACATTTGGGGAAATAAGCAAATCTGCTTTCTTGCTGAGAGTTAGAAGACTGACACCACTCTCATGTTTTTATGCTAAATATGATGCTAGCATCAGGAGGTGATAATCTTAGCTTAGCATAATGACTGGAAACAGGGGGAAACAGCTAGCATGGCTCATTGCAAAGCTCTGACGTTCAATAACCAACAAGTTATCTCACCCACTGAGAAACAAACATGTAAAAATGATCATCAACTGTCTGTCCAGCACTTCTGTGCAGCTTCATGTTTTAATGTTTCCATTCACCGTATCAAAATCTGCAGCTTCTGACCTCAAAACACCAGAAATATAGTGCAATCTTCAGCAATGAGAGAGAGGTTTAAAATGCTAAAAACCACAGATGTGTCAGATTAAAGTGCGAACAGCAGCGTGGCTCCCCGTCTTGCTGTTACAGTGCAGGTACAGGCCGATACCTGCAGACACGACCCAGCTATAGGCAGGTACATGTTTCTGTTTTACAGCAGCACAGAGTAAAGTCAAGTATTTTGATGACAGGACAACTGTACATCATGTAAATTTCAGTATTCACTCAAACACTAAAGCAGCTTTACAGGCGACAGCTCGGCCAGTTAACCCAGTTTCAGAGGATACTTGAATAACTGGGAGCTCCTGTTCGGCTTCGTCTCCTTTGACCTTTTTCTGCTGAAGAACTCAAAGTATGAATCCAGCAACTTTCTCTGAGGCCATTTAACCAAGTACATTTACTCAAGTACCGGACTTCACTTTGATTTTGAGGTACTTTTACCTCATTTTTCCAGTTCATGCTACTTTTATGTTACACTGCATTTTGAAAGCAAATACTGTGCTTTTTACATTTACATGACAACGATAGTTACTAATACAAAATATAAATCAGTTAATCAGGTATGATATATTATTACAGATGAAGCTACCAAGAAGAAGAAGAAGAAGAAGAAGAATCAGGGGGAGACATTCCCCTTTATTATCACACAACATGCACATGCTTCCGCATTTCTCCCATCCTGGTCGTCCTTCCTCCACGGCAGACCAGGAGCGGTGGGCTGCCATCCAAGCGGCGCCCGGGGACCCAGTTCCGTTTTGTCACCACTGGTCAGGTGGTGATCTTCTTGCATGTTTTTAGTGGGGGTATGTTTTACGGAGGATACCCCAGGTGAACACGGGGAGAACATGCAAACTCCACACAGAAAGGCCCTTTTTTTTCCTCAAGCAGCAGCACTGAAGGCATGGTGGAGGACACATCCCAGTGCCCGCAGCGAGAATCGAACCCGGGACCTTCTTACAGGACCTTCTTGCTCTGAGGCGACAGTGTTGCCACCGTGCCACCGTGCCACCAAGCAGTATATCAAGTATTTAAGAATACTTCCACCTTCACCAGGTGCATCGTAGTAATGAACACATTGTGGAGTACTGTTGTTGGTACTTTAAGTACATTTTGATGCTTTTACTTGCTTTACAGTACAGTAAAAGTACTTTATTGCACTTTTTTGTACTAAATAAAATTTTAAATGCATGACCTTTGTAACTTGCATTTCTGCACTTAGTACTACTGAGTTCTTCTTCCCTCTCTGGTTATAGGAGTAGTTGTAGTAGAAGTAGTAATGGTATTTGTACTGTTGTAGTAACTCTTGAGTCATGGGCTCATTAATAATAGAACTTGACATAATATATAATAATAATAATTTACTGTTATATGAAAATCAACCTACAGTCAGTGAAAACTTACGACTGTACTTCCTGTACGATGGAGGTATTTGAGTATCAGACTGAACTTGAACTGAAACTGTTGCGCAGTGGGTTCACGGCTCATTCCTTACACAACAATGATTAACGTCTGAGC
>NC_135075.1:30025621-30158121 GCF_051107435.1 Chaetodon auriga
CAATCACTTCCTGTTATTAAGTCTGACTGCGGGTCAGAGGTTAAGGGTGAGAGGTGGGAGACAGACGGAGCGTTGACAAGGAGGAGGAGACGAAAGGGGAGACGGAGGGAGGAGGTGTGTGTGTGTGTGAGTGGAGAAGGACACGAGGACGAATCACTGAGGAATGGCTGGAATTTCCTGAGCGGCAGCGATGGAGGCTCTCTCTCCGTGTCTGTGTCTCCCTCTCTGTCTTTATCATCGTGATGTTACTGCATAGGAATATAAGATCGTACATAATGTCATACGACAGCACGTTAAGTTTATTAATCGCACTTTGCTCTTTACATTGATGACATCACCTCCAATGAGTGATCAGCTGATCTTTGGCTCAGGTTAAATGTGGTTCAGACGTTCAGGATGAATTCTCAGAAGTTTCTTCATCATCTTTTCATCATCATCATCATCATCAATGTTTGTTCAAATCACCTTCATTTAATTCACTGATGAAGAGTGGGAGGCTCTCGTTCAGTGAACTCTGCAGAGGACTGAGAGCTTCTTCTAGAAAACATTCAAGCATCAGTAAATCCAGCCGGTGACCTCCTGCCTCACCTGAGCCGTCGTCCTCCACCTCAATGTGAGTTCTCCCGTTCTTCATCTTCATCTCACCATCACTGAGTGTCTTCCTCTGTCTGAAATGGTCACAGACTATTTAAACAGGCCTGTTTTCAGCCTCTGCCTAACAAACTTAACATAACTTCCTTCATATCCACATTTCCTTTGTTTCCTTTGTGCTCAGAAAGAATCTTAGAAATAATGAGAGGAACGATTCAGAGAACAGAAACTGTGATGGTGGACTCAGATTATTCAGAGTCACTGTTGAAAACTTTAGTCCTTCAGCTGCTCTCCTGTCACGTGGCGTCCCACAGGGCTCCATCTTTGGACCTCTTCTGTTCACTTTGTATCTGTTGCCTCTTGACATCATTGTCATGTTGATGATCCCAATTTTATTTTTCACTCTGAAAACCGTCATGATCTGTGTCATCCTCCACCTCAGACCACTGACAACCAGTTCAACTTTAATCAGCACATTACGTTTTTCTCAAGCCTGCTGTTCACAAATCAGAAATATTAGCTCACTCCAAAAAACAATGGACGAACGGTTTATCCACACCTTCACTTCCTCCACCAAGACCCCATAATTCATTGTTTACTGGCCTAAATGATGCAGCATTCAGCATCTACAGTTGTTGCAGAAGCTTCTCACAAACACTTGAAGCAGGAACTCATCACTGCCGTCCAGGCTGAACCTCAGAATTAAGAATCTATTGGTGACGTTTAAATCCCAACATGGTCTGACTCTGCTCTACATTTCAGAAATCTTAACCCTGTACTTACATAATAACACCATATACTTCACTACATTTTAGAAGTTACAGCACAAGAAGTCAATTAAAATAAGAATTAGAAATAGATAATACAGTGTTATCCTGGACGTTTTGTCGCACTTCTGTTTCATCAGATATCTTTGTGTCCTTCTGTTGTTTTGTAACCTCCCTGGAGATGCATTCAAAGACGCTTCAAAACTCCAGAGAGACCAAAATCTGGCCGTTTTTTGACTGTTATTGACAGTTTTGCATGTCAGAGTGTCCTTGAACTCAGAATGCAGTGCGGCTTTAAATGGAAATAAATAAATTCTGACACAAAGGATTTCTGTCACTCTTCAAATGAATTATTCCGAAAAAATCACAAACTGTTATTTCAAGTCAAAATCCTTCTTTCAGGTTGTTGTTGCCTTCCTCACCTGCGAGCCGGTTGGATCATATTAACGTTGGCCGAGGCGCTCGAGCCGCCTGCTCAGGCCGTTAAAAAACAATGTGGACGCATTACACCTCCTGCATTGTTCCCCAAATCAGCCTGAGCTCCGGGAGGATCCTGTTACATGATGGTGTGACCTGCCAAACAGAGTACAATGAAGGAGTGCACACACACACACACACACACACACACACACACACACACACACACACACACACACACACACACATCATTCTCACCAAAGCTTCAACACAAATAAAGACGCGTTGATTATTCTGTTGTGTGAGCTGGGAAACACGAGGCGGACAGAAAACATGAGTTAGTGTATCACCGTCAAACAGAGTCCAGGTCCAGGTCCAGGTGCAGGTCCAGGTCCAGGTTCTTGTGGACACTGAGCTTCTATTGACTCTTAGTCTTATTTTTGTCTATTTTCTTCTGTTTTCAGGCTTTTATTTCTTTGTGAAACACGTTCTGCTCTTGAAAGACGTTATTAAAATAAAACAAAGTTACTTACTTTTGCCACTGACCATCATTGACAGTCACACAATGTACGGTGGCCCTCAGGGCTCACAGCGCTGCAGCTTCAGAGAACATGCAAATGAAGAAATATTTCAACAATTAGACAAAAACAAAGTGGAAAAACAACCAGAGACAGACGCACTGGGCAGCGCAGACGACGGCAAAGGACACTGACAGGTGAGGACACGGCGGGGACAGGGACGGGGACACGCTCGCTGTCGTCGTGTTTGTGACTCATGAAGATTTTGTTCATCTGTCGGTGGTGTTTTTCCGGTGGAACGAGCGTGTTGTCAAACTGGTGAAGGTGTGTGTGCAGCGCGTTGAGCCCTCGGGGCCACCGTACTCTGGGTTTCGAGGATTGAAATGTGACTGCCGCCTGCTCATCATCACTGCACTGGTTCAAATAGCAAACGTCCACACACATTCAGCCTCTGCTTTCCACCATAAACTTTATTTTTCTTTGTTTTCGAGCTGCTGGAGCTTTCGTCGGTGCTGATTTCAGCCCGCTGATTTCTGTAAACAAACCCGACCTGACGTGGAGACCTCCTGGAGAGCAGAGAGTGTGAGGCGGGTGTGACAGGCTGCGGAGGGGGAATTAGGCTTTTGGGGGTTTTCTGTTTGGCTCGGGCTAAATCAGCTCCATGTGTGTTTGAAGGTACAGTAAATCCAGCACCCTGCCCCCGGGCTCATTTTAGGAGGGGTGGGATCAACTCTAAGCTGACTAAAGGCCGGAGTCTCCACCCTCAGGGGGGACATCAAGAGGTAAAGTCAGCATACTTCATGTATGGAGTCAAAGTAATATGACTCCCTCTCTGTCCCTCCCTCCCTCTCATTGTGTACATGAGCCAACGTGTGTGAAAATATCACTGCCTGACTCGTGTGTGTGTGTGTTTTGTCACACTAACTTGTACATGTCTTTAACTGTGTGTGCACATACTAACGTGTGTTTATGTGGTGGGGAGCTGAGGCCGTTATAAAAGCTCAGTCCAGCTCAGCAGGACTCTCAGCCAGCTGCATGGTGTGTGTGTGTGTGTGTGTGTGTGTGTGTGTGTGTGTGTGTTCTTGCATGTGCATCTGTTAATAAATAAGTAATCAATGAATTAGTACTCATCAGATATATTCCTTATCTCTGTGCAGCATGTCCAGCTGTGCGGTGCTGGTTGCCAGATGCAGTCTGTGCAGGTATGATGGGACCAAACCTGGCAACCTTATTGGAAACGTGTTTCCGTCCACCTGTTTTCAGGTGCACCTTCAATTCAGTCTGCACAAAATAAATGGTGTTCTGTGGTGTTTTAATGGCATCGCTGCAGGATTAGCTGCACCTGCTGTTCATACTGATGCACCAACCTCTGATAAAATGGCAGTGGATGCTTTACCTTTAGTTTACCTTATTTCTTGGGAGGTTTTGTGGAATTTTGTTTCAAATTTCTGTCACATTTGGAAACTTGAAACTTGAATTTTGTCACCACGACACAACTGTTGCAGCTAAATGCTAATGTCTGTTAACTGGATGATCCTTTGAGCTGCAGGTTTCTTGTAGTTACTTTTCCTGGTAAAATGGCATCTTTCAGTCCAGCTGCAGTCCAGCTATGACAGTAATTATCTTTGACTCCTCAACTCTTTTTTCTATGATCTAATGTTTCTGAACAAATGCAATAGAGGATGTACATGAATAAACCTCTGAGGTGCTGGCAGGCGTCAGCAGGTTAACCACATCAGGGCTGCAGCTCTGTAACAAACACACAGACATGAGGCTCAAATCGTCTTCTTTTCTCACGTTTGGAAAAAAGTGAACACATTTGAGCCTTTTACAAAAATCTTGAACTATTTCTTAAACTTGTTCTTTTCACCGTGTCTGTCATCAGTCAGCGACAGACACGTCTGTGAGTCCTCAGCCATCACAGCCTCAGGCCTCAACTCTGCATTTCATATTGTGCAACACAGAAAATCTGCTGAACTCTTTGTGGTTATAATACAAGAATGTGAAACTGCTCTGCGACAAGTAAAAGTCCCACATTTGAAATTCTACTTTAGTAAAAGTACATATGTACTTATTTACCCGTGGAGTGTACTTACTGTAAAGTAAAAGTACTCAGAATTACCTCTAATTGATAAATAATAATGAATAATTTTGCACATATGAGTTATTATTGTGTGACACAAGGTAAAAGATCATTTTTCAGGACTTCTGAGGCTCCTGTTAGTTTGGGGGCAGTTTACAACTTTGTCAAACTTATAAGTACATGATGACCTCAAAGAAATCCAAGCAGAGCCTCAGCCTGATTGATCAAATCAGCAGCACAACTGAAAACACCTGTGAGGGCCTTTAAAATACAGCAGTGCATCACATTGAAGAAGCTTTGTAATGACAGCAGTTGAATAAATGTGGTGAAGAAAAACATTAGATATTCACATGTGGAGTACAAGCAGAACGTGGATATACACGCTTCAGTAAAGTACCTCTAAATTCCACTTGAGTGAATGGACTTTGGTATATTCCACCACTGCAGCTGCAGCAGTGCATTAAAGTGAGTCAAGAGAAAAGAAATGAAAAACGTCCGTCTGCTCGCTGCAGTTCAGCCTGTATTTGTTGGAGTCGGAGCTTTAGAACCAAAGCAGCTGCGAGAGGACGAGGATTCGCTCAAACCCCCAAACCTCTGCAGTCCCACGGCGTGCAGACCCGAGCCATCAAAGAGCCCGTTCAAGCCCTCCTCAAGCCTGTGCAAATATCCACCAGCGCCAGAGAGAAAATCCAGCCGCAGCGACAGGAAGTGGCTGCAGACGCTGGCGATGTGTTCACAGACCTTTCCCCATTTTCCCCTCAATGCTGCGAATTCCTTTAAACTGGGTCAAGCCGTGAGGTTTTTCAGTGTGTGTGTGTGTGTGTGTGTGTGTGTGTGTGTGTGTGTGTGTGTGTGTGTGATCAGTGTGGTGCTGGGTTGATATTCAAGCTCTGGACTGTTTCATAAAATATTGTACTGTTACTTAAATTTTTGACAGCTTTACTTATTTCACAAACGTGACGATGTGTTTGTTATTAATTAAAGAGACAAATATAAGATCTGTACAGTATGATACAACACAAACATTAAGGCAGCTGATGATGACTTTCATTCCTAATTAATCTGCTCATTATTTAATTGATTCATTGTTTGTCTAAAAAATATCAAAGGTGATTTTTCATGTCTTGTTTTGACAAACCAAATCTCAGAGATATTCAATTCAAAATTCTATAACCACAGCAAAAAACAACATTATTATTATCATTATTATTAGCTATTTTTGCTTTAAAAAAATACTTAAATTATGAATTAATTATCAAAATCATTGCTGTTTTATTTTCTGACAATCCACTAATCAATCAATCAACCAATCATTTCAGCTCTTCAGCATATTTAGGCTACAAATGTAAATGTATAACTGAATGCACATAATTGGGAATTCAAGATGAATGTTTTAGGGTGAAAGAGTTCAAATATGTCCCGTTAAATAAAACATTCCTGTCCTCAGATAAGACACGAATAGGAACAGACACGTACAGTAACGGCACACAGGATCTATTCATAGCACAGCAGGACTCTGTCTAATTCCTGGCAGTCTTCATCATAATATTTACCTCTAATGAGGCTGTGGACAAAAGGATTAGTGCGCTCATTCCTCTGTGTGCAGGAGAAACCCAACACCCAACAAATCTCATGCTCACACTGGAAATAGCTCCAACTGATGCAGAGCTGCGCTGCTGTGAGCGTGAAGGTGAAACACAGCTGAAAGTAAACTTTGAGGTAGAAATTTAAGGGTTCAAGCGAAGTTTTAACAACGACATCATTTTATCCTCCGACAGCTGGATCTGAGGCAGAATTCAGCTGTGCTGGAAAACGCACATCTGGATTCATGGTGCCCAGAAGATGAATTCTGAACACTCTGGTGATCCTCTGATGGTCCCTCTAGCGCCACCAGCAGGTCAAAGTACTTTGTACTACAACAAGTACTTAATACATTTCCAGACATTCATGGTTCCCAGAAGATGAATCCCAGTAACTTTGGCGATCTCTGACTCTTGATCAGCACCATCATCAGGTCAACAATACTTTAATTTATGACTCAATACCTGCAAAGCATTCCCATCAGCCTCAGCTGTACTGTGTGTTTTGATGTGCTAATAAGCAAATGTTAGCATGCTAACATGCTAAGTGGTAAAAACATGGTGAACATTATAACCTCTAGACACCAGTATTAGTTCGTATCGTCCCTGTAAACATGCTAGCATGCCCATGTTAGCATTTAGCTCTGCCTAAATACAGAAATACAGCCACACAGAAAACACACACGCAGAGAAAACACACACACACACACACACACACACACACACACACACACACACATATGGTGAGTTTTAGACAGCAAAAGCTGTTTGGGTTAAATGGAAATGAGTTTCCATGATCTTTCACCTTAAATTAAATGTGTTGTAGAGTAATGAGTTCTGGTCTAATTAACAGGTTTTTAAGGGTTTGGTGATGAGTATTTTACTTCTGGTATTGTATTTGTTGTTGAAAATGAGTACATGAATGTAACTTATGGGAGACAGACTTGTCTCTTTGGATTCAATAAAGTGAATCTTAAATCATGAGAAAAGCTCATTTAATAATAATAATTTAAATAATGTCTGGTTTTGACCACACAAACTAGCTGCTGTGTGTGTGTGTGTGTGTGTGTGTGTGTGTGTGTGTGTGTGTGTGTGTTCATGTGCAGTTGCCTTTGGTTGTTTTCAGAAACCTATTTGACTTTTACAAAGTCTCTGATTGGACAGAAATCTGATGACCTTCTTCCCGTCAGTGTTGGCTCACGGGCGGCCGAGCAGGCGGCGGCAGAGGTCAGCCGGCGTCGCAGCACCGTGTCACTTCACTCCGCCTGCACAGATCTGTGGAGTTTCAGTTAACGTTTAGCTTCCAGCACAAAATGTTTGCATGAGACAAACCGACTTCCTCGTAGTTTTGTCTTTAATCAGATTTACTAACATCTGACTCACCGCTGAGACGACGGCTCCACTGGACTTTACATACAGTTTCACAGTGAGTGCACGTCCACCCACAGGAACGATCAGTTATCAATACATAACAACACACTAAAAGTTGGGTGGAGGCCCAGTATTGATGTTAAATGATGTTTTGACCCCTCGTTCGGCTCTGCGGTGGGTTTAAATCTACTGACACCATTAACACCATTAGAGACACTTGGCAGCTTGACCTGACATTATATCTACATTATATCTACTGCAGCCAAACTACAATGGCTGACCTGAGGTCTGACTGCTGCAGCCTCCATCACTGTTTATCTGCCTCCACTCCTCTCACAAAGTGCCACTAATTAGCAGCCAACCACAGTGTCCTTTCATCTGTTTATTGAAGCAAATGGTTTCCATATGAAGTTACCTTTGTTAAAGTGCAGTCAGTCGCTCAGTTACTGGTGTTTGCTTGAGTTTGACCCACGACATCAAGAAGACTCAACAGAACCACCGACCCCATCTTTACCTGCACCCACACACACAAAACAGCCTTCAGAAGCAACTTTTTTCACCTCTGTCTACACCACACACCAACGGCAGCAGCTAACAGTTTGCTAGCTGCAAACAACCAGCTGAGAGCTCGTTAAACCAAACAAACTACCTCATCTACCTTCATCATCAACATCACCTTAACCAGCACCAAAGATTAAACAGCACCTCAGTCTAAACCATCAGAAGCTAACAACATGCTAACCAACACCAGCTACTAGCATGTTAAGATAACTAGCATGTAGCCCAAGCCACTAAAGATTAAACATCACTTCAGTCTGCGCCATCAGAAGCTAACAACGTATAATAATAAACTTTATTTATGTCACACCTTTCATACAGAAACTGTGGCTCAAAGTGTTTTACAAGAAAGAAATCACATGCACCAAGTGAGCGCTTTACAACATGCTAGCCAACACCAGCTAGCAGCATGTTAAGATAACTAGCATGTAGCCTGAGCTGCCAAACAAACCAACTTTCTCATCTACTTCAACTTAGCGAGCAGCAAAGTGAACGCATGTGTTCGGCTGTAATGACTGTCCTTTTATTTCCAAGTAACTGGTTTAATTGATCAAATCTCAGCTAGTTTTCCTTTAAAACTTGAGCTCAGTAAAGAAAAACTGTGCTGTGACCACGAGGTGAAACCTTTCCTGGAGGTTTCAGGTCGTCGCCTGGTTTCCCACAGATTTTGGTTCTCACACATCCGAACTCACAGACGTCCGAGCGGAAGCATGTGGAAGCATTTAGAGCTGGCAGCCTCAAATCACCGTGTCCCCCGTCACCCCTAAACACCACCCTGAGAGGGCTTTGAACACGGTCACAGAGGTCAGAGGTCGAATGAGAGGGGTGAGCACCGCGATGGAGTCCAGGCCTCCCAGAAAGCCGAAAGGGGACGGACACAATCATCAGGACGCCATGTCTTTTCCTTTGTCTCATGAGGTAAATTCAGTGTTTTTGGATAAAATCACTTTATAAAAATCATTTAATCAGAAGTTATTTGTCATTTGACAGTTAGATGATAAAACACAGATTCTCTTTTCTAAATCAGAATAAAAACATTTTTATTGGGAAGCATCAGTCATTCAAAGAGCGCCACCTACTGAGGAAAAGTGATTCAGCCTTTTGGTTTGGAAAAGTTGCTCCAGACAAATATCTCAACACCAATTGGCTGGATCATCATGAAACGTGGTTCAGACAGTCATGCTCCCCTCAGGATGATCTGACTCTGGCGTTTCATTTAGCGCCATCATCAGGTCATTTCTAAACACTCTGACTTTATGACTTTCTCACCAGCCTCAGCTGTATTTGGTTTACAGCTAATTAGCAAATGTTAGCACGCTAACACACGAAACAAAGATAGTGAACATGGTAAATAAACATCAGCATGTTAGCACTGTCATTGTTAGCATGTTAGCATGATGTCAGCTGTTGTTTTAGAGTTCCATTTTCAGATCTCATCTTGGCTCTGGAAACTTTATCCTCCAGATATTCGCAGACACTTTGTGGATTAATTGAGACAATAATTAATCAATAATCAATTTGATTATTAGTCACAGTGACAGTGAAGCTGAGTTGAATCTGGTTCAAAGTTCATCAACTCAATGAAGCCAAGCTGAGATGAAGCTTTGGGTCATGTGACACCTTCAGCAGTGGTGCAGTGTAACTAAGTACATTTACTCAAATACTTTACTGAAGTACTGTGTGCAGGTACTTGTAGTTTACTCCGGTATTTCCATTTTATACATTCTACTTCTAGATTAAATTAATAAACTAATTAGACTAATTAGATTAGCTTCACCTTCACCAGCCACAACATAATAATCATATTGTGTATATATTATTCTGAACTGGGCCATTCTGCATAATGAGTACTTTTACTTTTGGTATTTTAAATATGCTAGTACTTGTGTACTTAGGCAAGATTTTGAATGCAGTATTTTTACTTTTTGTTTTTACTTTTGTTATTGTTTTTGTTATTTGTACACTGTGATATTGTTACTTTTCCTTAAAAGATCTGAGTACTTCTTCCACCACCGACCTGAAAAAGCCGGTTTCGCATGCGGCAGTAAATCTCTGAGGAAAATGGCCGAAGGCTGCACGCGTCACTCAGCGCTCTACTTTATGACGACGAGCTTCTTTAACCTCACACGTCAAAACAACTCGCTAATGATCGGAGCTAAATCACGTCAGGTGTTCTGGAAACATGTTTCTTATTGACTAACAACACAAACCTAATTTCTTTGGGTCCCAGGCCTCATCATGAGGCTTTAACACAGGCTTTCATCTGTCTCATGACGTCTCTGTCAGGACGTCTTTGTCTCTCAGCAGCACCTTGTCTCTCTTTGTCGCTCTCTCTGGTAACCGTATCCCTCCGCCTCTTTTCATCTGTCATGTTACAGGAACTCGATCTGTCGTCCTGCATTCCTGCAAACAAAAGGAAGGAGGTGTTAGAACGGGAGGAAGACGAGGGAGGCAAAGAAAAGCAGGAGTCACTTCAGCTTTGTGCAGAACCAGAGGTGGAATGTAACTAAGTACATTTACTCAAGTACTGTGCTGAAGTACAAATTCCAGGAACTTGACTCGAGTCTTTTCTGCTCCATTTTCTACTGATCAAATGACAAATTAATCGGCTATTTTGCTTTTGCCAAGCATTTAACGGAGCAGTTTGTCAGATTTACGGGGATCAATTAGCAGAATATGGCAGAAATGAAGAGCCATAATTCTGTTTTTATTAGTGTTTAATCACCTGGAAATAAGAATCATTGTGTTTTCTTCACTTTAGAATAAGTCTTTATATCTACAGAGGGGTCAGGTCCACCATATTGCACCGACATTTCTACAGGAGCCAGAATGGACAAACCAAACACTGAGAGGTGAGGTGAGGTGAGGGATGTTCAGCTGGATGCAGTCTGCAGCCTCTCTGCTGGATGCCACTAAATCCTCCACAGTGGACCTTTAAATCATTTCTCCTGTGAATCATCTGATGTTTGATCTTCTCACATGTTTGATTTGCTGCTTTTCCTCTCAGTGATCTCAATGATCTGAATGTGTTTGGAATAATGTGGAGCTTTGGACTGTTTGGACCAAACAAACATGGTGAAGGTGTCACTTTGGGCTCATTGCCACCACATTTCTCACTGTTTTCACAATGTTTCCAAAGCAAACGATCGATCGATTGATGGAGAAATGATCAGCAGATTGATCCAGAAAGAAAAGGATCATTCGTTTCAGTCCAACACAAAAACAGTTCATATGAGCTCTTGTAGAAGAAACAAATATCTTTGATTCATAAATTTGTCCAATCAATGTGGTTTTATATGACGCACTGTTTAGTTCGGGGCGCTAACAGAGCGATATCCAAGCAGGAGATGGGTGTTTGGATTTCAGCTGGAAAAACTTTATTTACATTTCCAAAGAATGTGTTTGAGGTCGAGTCCATTCATGAAACTTTTATCCTCATCCTGATCAAACACGAGGTGAAAAGACTCGACACTGACGGTTCAGTTTCACTGTAGCTTTAACTGTCTGGAGCAGAAGAGAAATCTGATTTACAGTAAACAGGTTACATGAGTGCATGTAGACCAGTTCTCAGACGACCTGCTGAACCTGGTTTCTCTGGGTAACCTGCTCTCTTAAGCATGTGAACGCACTGCAGCACCACGTTTGTTTTTACGCTCAGAGAGAAAAGACTCTGAACATCACAATGTAGAACAGCAAAGACTGTGTATTAAAACCCGCGTTAAACCATCTTTTGGAGTCTTTTGTGAGACTCTTTGGTTTTTCAGACCTGAATGAAGAAACTTCCTTTCTGTGAAACATTTAATTCAATGCAGAAAATGTTTGTTCTGCATGTTCTTCACTTGATTTACTTTTCAGTTTCTGAGGTTTTGCTTTTGGGCTTTTCTCTGAGTGAAGCTCATTATCTCCCACCTGTTGTCCCAATTATCCAATCAGGACACGCTCCTGAATGAAGGCATAAAAAGCTCAGCACTGTTTGAAGCCTGATGGAGAAACCAGGCAGCTTCTGAGCAGCTTCATCAACATGTGACTGATAAAAAACTAACTGTGATGGCTCCTCTGCATGTCTGAAGGTCCTGACGTGACCTGAGGAGATCACCTCATATGAAGAGTGAAGGAGAGCGTGAACACATGAGTGCTTGAGTCTGTTTTCTGTTTGCAGAATGTGAAACAGGCCTTTTGTGATGGACGGCCGCTCCCTCTGCTTTTCTTTCATGTCTCTTATTTCTTCACTCGCAGCCAGAAACAACCTCTGACACACACTCGAACACACACACAGGCCATTTGTTTCGCTCTGTTTGTGAGTGTGTTGTGAACACTGGGATTGTGAAATGTGTGTTGGGTAAAGTGGAGGAGGAGAAAAGGACGCAGTGACCAGCGAACATTTAGCAGCGTGTTGTTGTTTGTCCACATGAAGTTTGATCAACAGGATGGATTTATAGATAAAGGAAACAAACATCCTGTTTGTTACGCAGACTTTCAGTGACTGACAGGCTGACGTGTGGGCGGTGATTTATTATTGAGAAAACATGTGAGTGACTCGACACCGAGCTGAGCTCTGAGTGAGCTTTAACACGCCACCAAAGGATTTATGGAAAAATACTTTGTGCAGGTTATTCAGGACTTTGCTCAGCAGAGGAGGAAAAGAGCAAAGAGAGAGTCTGAGAGAAGTGAAGAAGAGGAGCAGGATGGAGGCTGCAGAGGGCGGTCCACACGGCTGATGAGTCACAGCTGAGCAGGCAGGTGATTGGATCAGGTGGTCTGAGCTCAGGCAGGTGAACAAAATAAGAAAACAAGATTATTGTGAATTAATGGCGTCACATTCTGATAAATGAGACGTTCAGTGAGCTGCGTCATCACGTTTAAAGACTCTTTGTCTGAGGGGAACAGTCTCGGCTTCTTCTCACCAGTGAAGCTTCGGACGGAGGACGTGAGCGCGGCGGTTTGGTTTCGATGGTGGATCCCCGACAGCTTCAGACTCAGCAGACAAACAGCAGCTGCAGGAAATCGAGTTCAGCTGCAGACTCAGATTATCAGTCAGGTGTTTTCCTGCTTTCCTGACTGTAAATGTGTCTTTGTGTCTGAAATTAACAAGACGAGTGGTATCATAAAATACCCAGAGCCCAAAGTGACACACATAAGGCCACAAATACAAACATATACCAATTACATTTTACATACAACATTTAGACATGCATATTTTTACATTTTCTATTCATCTGATGGTAGAAATGAGCAGGAAACTGTGTGTTTAGTCAGAATTTTGCTTTAAATACATTTGGTTTTAATGTTTTTCACAGAGCAAGAAATTTCTGGATTTACAATTGAAATATTAAGATAAATATCAGAAATAATTTAGAAGAAATATTTTCTACAGTCGAATGAATGCGGAATTTATTTCAGATTTCTTTTATCCCATTTCTGTAAATATCAACAGATAATTTTAGGTTTTCCCTCCTCCACCCCTCCTCTCATCCTCCATAAATCCTCCACCTTAGAGAGAAGTTTATTTTCATCATCATCATCATCATCATCATCACCATCCAGTCGTATCATTCTGGTTTTGTGAGCAGCATAAACACACTAACATTTCATTATGCAACCCTGTGTTGTAGCCTGAAAATAACTGAACCTTGTACCCTGTAAACATCAGCATGTTAGCATTGTGACTGTGGGCCTGTTAGCATGCTGTTGTTAGCATTTAGCTCAAAGCAGCGCTGTCCTCAGTCCAGCCTCACAGGGCTGCTGGCACGGCTGCAGACTGTTTGAAATAAACAGTTTTCCCTCTCAGTGAATGTTTGAGAAGACGCTGAAAAACGTGTAAATGAGACGAGCGATGCTGCAGAGCGTCTTCTGCTCTCTGCAGGCTGCACAAAGCTTCACTCTGTGGTTGTTGTTTGTGGAGTTTGTTTTCTGGGAGATATTTGTTTGTGGTCATTGTTCAGCGTGGGCCACCACAGCAGCTTCCTGCCATGATCTCTGTTTCCGAAGCTTCGCGTCTGACTCAAACCTCAAATTATCTTCCTCTCCAGAGGGAGCTTCTTGTTCCCACAGTCTGATTGAATCTGAGTGTCGGTTCCTTTTCTGAGGAACTGCTGATTAAGAAGCTTGTAAACAAACCCTCAGTCACTTTTTACCACATTTAACTTTTCACCCACAGACACAGAAGAGGCTGCAGCTGTCACCCTTTCCTCCCTCCACCCTCTCTGACAATATTTCTGGTTTCATTGGTTTTAATGGCGGCAGTCAGAATTGTCTTTGCTCCACTTTGAGTGTTTCAGTTTGTGACCAAAGCTAATGTCATTCCCTTCAGCCTCAGCTGTGCTTTGTATTTTGGGCCAATTAGCAATATTAGCATGCTAATGGTCAACATGGTGAACATCACACCTGCCGAACATCAACATGTTAGCATGCTGACGTTAGCACTTGGGGACAGCAGCACAGTGTGTGTATGTGTGTTCAGAGGCTTTTTACAGCTTTTATTCTGAAAGCGACGCTCTGAGAGCAGAAAGTTTGTGTCAACAAGCTGAAAGTCACTTTAAAGCTGCGTAAGGTGAGACGTGCTGGAGGTGATGATGAATCTCTGCGGGTTTGTTTCAGTCATTGATTCTTTTTCATTCTACAATTATTGATTAGAATCATTTTACCTTCATCGAGAACTTCAGCGCTTTGAAGAAGATGTGATGACTGAGTCATTAGTTACTCTGCAGATTCACAATAATACAAAGTACAATCAACAGTATGACGTAGTTTCAGACGTGTATAAGGCTTCACTGACTGCTGGGTATGGTAGTGAAGGAAGTAATCAGATACTTTCCTGAAGTAAAAATACTAATACCACACTGGAAAAATACTCTGTTAACAGTCCTGCATTCAAATCTTACTGAAGTAAAAGTATGTAATCAGGAAAATGTATTTTAATTAAGTAAACGTACTTAAAACAGTAAATAAGCACAAAGTCATTCATGTAAATTCTGGCTGTTGAGTTCATTTTGCAGGGATTTCTGCTGTTACTGAAGTAAAACACATCAGTACTTCTTCCTCCACTACTTCTCTTCTTGTCTCCAGATAACTTTGTGTTCAGTGAGAAGTGATGACGCTGACGATGATGATGAAGAAAGACAGAAAGTGACTGAGGGAGAGGAACGCTCAGATTGTGAAATCACTGTAAACAAACATGGCTGCACTGAGCACAGCTGTGTTTTTGGACTCCATGTTCCCTTTGTGCAGCTCTGCCGGTCCAGAACAGCCCGCTGGCTCTCGTCCTTTCACTGCGGGCTGCTCGGCTGCTGATGGACGGATCCTTTTCATCCCTGGGCCCTCAGGAACAGAGACACGCCCTGCTGGATCCTTCCATGTTGGTGTCACGCAGAAAGTCGAGGCTCAGAGCTCACAGAGCAAACAAGAGCAGAGGCTGCCCCCTGGCGGCCAGGTGTGACTGCTGCGCTCCAACAGGTCTGAAAGAGAAAATCGTTCACCTCCACTCATACACTTATTCACTTAAACTGAACACCTGCGCTCAACACCGGGCCAAAAATATTACTTTAAGATCCCTCAAGATTCTATTATTTCCCTTATTTTCCTTATTTATGCATCGACTGCAGAGGAAGAAGTACATCGTTTACTTCAGTAAAAGTAGCAGTACTCAGTTGCAGGTGAGAAGTACTGGATTCAGCATTTCACTATTAGAAACAACTTAAAGCAGTAAGAATAAAAGTACATGCAGAACCATCAATGAACATATTTTTGGATTATAATTTGACTTTAATGCTGCAGCTGGTAAAGGTGGAGCTCATTTGAAGTAGTTCATGTACTGTTGGATTACTCAGTGCAAAACAACACCTCATGGTGTGTTTGTTAATCACTGTACTCTGTAAATTAACCAGTACAGCTATCAGATAAATGTTGTGGAGTAGAAGTTTAAAGTAAAATACTCTCATAAAGTACAAGTACCTAAAAACTACCCTTAAGCACTGTACTCCATCACATTCCAACACTGGTGTACTGTAGGTATTAGACATGTTTAAAGTTCTTTAGGACTCCAGCCAAAGTAACCTTTAGAAGAAAATAAGTAAAAGACAACAGAGCAGATGGACGTTAAAAATGGCTGATTTTCACCTTCAGGAACTGGAAGAGAAATCAAACGCGGACCAATGAACGGACCAGTGTCATCCTCTAGTTAACTCTGTGATCGGTGTTGGACAGAAACATTTCACACGTGATAGAAAAACAGAATAAAGAGAATTTATATTTTCTTCTGAAAGCAAAGATCTTTGATGTGGTTGAGTGAAGAACAGCTGAGAGGAAGTCGTGTTGTTTCCTGCCTGAAAATTCAGTTTGAATGAACGTTTCCCCAGAAAGACTCAGACAGACTGAAAGTACCTGAAAGTACCTGAAGTACGTCGAGCATTTTAAAGAAGACGTCAAGGGTTCATTTTCATGGAACGACAGCATGTATGTCACACGTCCTCCATCGTCCCGTCAGCGAGGCCTGCAGGGACGAAGACATGGAGCCTGAACGGAGTTCCACCAAAGACGCTTTAAAGAGTCGACTGTGAGGTGAAAACAGGTTGCGAGAGGAACCTTTGATGGCAGCGTTTGACCTTTAACTGCTCCAGTCTTACTTTTAATCATGACCAACAACAAGTACTCCTCTAAGCTGTGACACTGAAGAGCAGAGGGTTAATTTGCAGCCACAGGTGAGCAGGTGAGACTTCAGGAGGACGAGTGGGTTCGATGGACCGTGGAGGTTAAACTCTCCATGATCCTCTACAACATTTCAAGTTAGATTTTTTATTGTGAAACATGTTCAACCCTGATTCCAGAACAGCTGGGACGCTGTGGAAAACACAAATGAAGCAGAACGTGATGGTTTGCTAATTGTTTTTTTAATTAACTCACCTGAAAACAGCTCAGAGTCAATATATTCAATGTTCTTCCTCATCAGCTTCATTGATTTCTGTAAATATCTGCTTATTGTGAATCTGATGCTGCAACACATTTTACAGACTGGGATAGATATGGAACACTCCAAAAACACCTGTTTGGAACATTCCACAGGTAGACAGGTACATTGGCAACAGGTGATCTTCATGTTTTCATCAAACCAGGACGAGCTGCTGTGAGTTACTGCGACTGAAGAGACGACGACAAACGCTCCAAGAAACACAGTTTGCTTCTTTATTGAGTGAAATGAAATCCAGACAGGTGACGTTCAGGGTCAAACAGCACAAACACTTGGCATGACAGGTTCGCACGCTCCTACCGTCACCTCCGCCTGCACCAAGAGCTTTGGCAACTTCACCGATCAACTGAAAACTAAACTCAAACGCAGCACAGAGGAGGAGGGCGAGAGGCAAAACTAATGAGAAGTATTTGGTGGTAATATGTTTCTCTCAGTTCTAGTAAAACGAGGGGGGGTCGAACAGAGGGCGGGGACAATGGACACATTTCAACCTGGGTTAAAATCAGTTAACGTTGTATAATTAAGTTACAACTTTCATGCCTGATCGTTCTTCTACCCACTACTGACATTCCTCAGAGGCGCCTGCTCCCTCAACACAAACAGCCTCTTAATCATTTCCTCACGACGTTAGAATATTTCTTTTGATCTTTTTAAGTGTACATCATCTCAGCCATGTGTGACATCTTCTTGGGGATGTAGAGATAATACTCCATGTAGCCGGAAAGGTCCTCTATCGTGATGTCGTCGACGTAGGCCCGCGCCTGCTCCGAGCACGAGCGAGGGGAGCCCGACGACAGCGACGAAGGCGACGATGCCGCAGCAGCGTTACTGTTGGCACTGAGAGTTCTGGGAGCGTCCTCGTGGCTCGGCAGGCTCCTATCGCGCTCTGAGATGACGCTGCGCAGCCCCGTGAAGGAGTACACCTCCACGCCATTCCAGCCCTGATGGTTGGACTGGCACTGGCACTGAGATTCGGCCCCCTGCCTGCTCTCCTGCTGGGAATCTGAACTCTTCCTCCAGGCACAGGAGCAGGGGACGTGGGGGCCCTCTGCCGAGCCGCTGCTGTGGAGCTCTGATAAAGACCGGAAGTCAGAGGCCTCTGCGGGTCCCGATATCCGAGGCGCTCCCGCTCCAGACTCTGCTCCGTCACAGGCACTTTTCTCCGGGCCGCTCTCCTCGCTCGACTGGCCGTCTCCGGAGCTTCCTCCATCCCGCCTGGTTGACGCTGCAACAGTAGTAATAACAGCGGGGATCTCTTGTGAGGAAACCACAGCGCCAACGCGTGTCTCATACCCAGCACGAGATCCGAAAACCAAAGGGGAGATGTGGCCGGGAGCGCCCGAGGAGGGGAGCTCTTTCTGGGCCGGGACAGCCACAGAGGAGGCTGTTCTTCCATCGACGGCAGGACGGGGCTCCACGGGCTCCGGCACGGCCAGGCGCTGGTGCTTCAGGCAGCCACTAGGGGTCGACAGCGCAGACGCCGCAGTGCTGCTGCAGTAGGTGAACTTTGGAGGGTGGAGGATGGGAGACTTGGACCTGCGACGCCGCTGAGTTCTGGAAGCTCCTCTCGAAGTTTTCCTCATACAGCTAAAGATGGAGGGAGGAGAAAGCAGAGGAGGGACGATGAGGAGGAACAACATGAAACATGCGGTGAAAAAGAAATCTATGGAGCGAATCAGACTACACCTGCACTAAGCTGTCTGATTTTCAAACAAACTGGAAATGCTACTGCGGCATTCTCATGTAGAAAATCCACAAAAGGCTGATTCTGCAGAGACCTCCACCCACAGTGAAACACCAGAACAACAGCATCTCATCTTCATCCTCTTTTCTGTTTGCAGACAACAAAACTGCATCAGAGCCAACGTCCGACGAGCGGGAGAGAGACCAGCCGTCAAAATCATGACAGTCACAACATCGTCGGACAAAATCAGCATCAAACAGATCGATGACGACACCAGCGTGAAGGTCGCCTCTGACTTTCTGACCATATGACTCCAACGTAATAACATTTCCATTGGAGCTGTCAAAACTGACCAAAAAGGACTTTTGACTATTCTTTCTAAAAACACACAGACGGGTTTGAACCATCTGCATATCTGTTTTTACTCATTATGTCCATAAGAGAGCAAACCAAAACAACAAGAGACGTACGACCAGTGCAGACATATTTACTTCAACTTAAACATCCAAATCTACTTCCCTGCACACGACAAAATAAACTAAATAATGTCATCCACTGTAAACGTCGCTCAGAGAGATCAAATGAACGATTTCTGATTATTATCCGAAATCCTCGTTCTATGAAGGTTCAGTAACATTCACACCAGCAGCGCCTCTGGACTGAGTCCAAAGTATTTCCAGGCGAGACTTTTCTTTTCTCGGCATATATTAATTCCACCTTAAGAAGCAGACTCTGCCAGCGTCTGTCAGCGGGTGTGTCTGCTCATTAACAGCTCATAGGTCAGTTTTTACAGCATGCAAAAGCCTTTACAGCGTATTTATAGTACATACCTATGAGCAATGACTTCTTAATTACATGCTGCCAGTTTTATCAGCAGCTGCATATAAAATGATCTTTTCTGTGTTAAAGGACTTTGTGTTTCTTATTTTACCATTTAAAGCTACAAATCAGATGATGTTAATGTATAAAGTGTTCAAATGTTGTGCAGCATTTTCATCACAATCTGTGTCTAAAACGTAATATGAGCTACTAAACGTTTCACGTATTGGATCAATAGTCTGGTTTCTCCACATTTAGCATTTATCTTTCCCAAAACCTTCAGCAGCCAGGCCACAAAGACTTCCTGTTGGCACAGAAAAGGTCCTGCTGGGCTGAAGCTTTGACATCGGCAGGTTAAGAAAGGTCGAGAGGTCTGAGCTGTTTGAAGCTGAGCGGCAGAACAAAACCTGTTTGCATCTGCTTGAACTGAATCAAAAAGTCACAGTTTTCAGCAAAACAGCACAATTACAATAACAAGAACATGGTTTTAGAGTCGGTGGTGTAAGAAAAGGTCCACAGAGCTCCCTGCAGTCTAAACGCAGCCTGAAAATCAAACCTTCAGCTCATGAGACGACACGTCCACCGCCTGAGCTGCGACCTCCTTGACTCACCCGTGCCAGTTATCCTTCGGGCAGCCGAGTTTGGGCTTCGCTCCGCCAGCGTCGAGACAAACGCGTGATGCTACTCTGGGAGCCAACGCCTCCGAAACGCTCACAGCTCCAGGCAAACTGAAAGGAAGACAGACACAAACACACTTTCAACAGCTGTATCAGCTGCAAACCAACGAGTCCTCAGCATCAACATGTGCACTTCAAACCTAAATACGACTATAAACTGTTGGCAGGCCGCTAAGGCGCCGATCGAACCACGAGGGAGATTTATTAAAGTGAAATTGATTGCATGAGGCAGAAGCATGTCCTCTGTTTTTCCAAAGCCAATAACAGCACGGAACAGAAATGCCATCTGATTTCTGATGAAACTGAACTAAATACGATTTAGAAGTTTGAGTTTTGTAGATTTTAAGTGTATTCGTCCTGAAGCCTCCTGTGCAACTTCTTCAGCTCTACGCTCACTGTGACACAAACAATCACTGATAAACAGTCTATTAATGTCTACAAAGTTTTATCCAGAAAGTTATGGCAGTGCACCGGTTGTTGTTTATCAGCTGTACAACGCTAGCTGGATTAGCCCAGTTAGCTCAGTTAGTTTATGCTATGTTGCTGCCTCTGATACAAATGAGAAACCAGAGCTGGAGGATCTCCCATGACATCCCATCCCATCTAGATCCACTGGACCGGAGCATTATGGTTTCCTAGTTAATTACAGCGAAAACTGACAAAAATCAGTGTCAAACTGTGACATCTTTTGACTGAAGCTGAGTCTGTTTGTGTAAACGCTTCAGACGTGTCATTTATGACAGCACGGCCTGAACGTGTCGATCAGCAGAACAAGGCAAAGAGCGTGGAGGGCGAGTCCATCTCCCTGCTGTCTTCAGGCAGCTTCTCGATGCAGATTCAGACCAAAGCAACAACTAACGCTGAAGGAACGTTTACCTCTGTGGACGTGCGACCACGAGCGTCAGAGAGAACACAGGATTTAAGCACATGGTCAAAATGTTTGAGCTCCACTAAAACATGCCTTCAGTAAGTCAGTCTGTCGTGCTGCTCTGTATAAACAGGAATGATCAACAGTTCAGAGGATTACTGATATTTCTTACTCATTTCTGTCATTTATTTGTCTCAAACAATATGTCAGTATTTGACTCCCTGTTACAGTAAGAATGAAGGCCAATGAGCCACCGTTAAAGGTTTCCATTTTTCAAAAATAGACAATAAAAATGTCTCTTTCCCGTCTGTAAAACGGACCCAATCATCACCCCAAAACAAGGCACATGCCAAACTGTGAACTGTGTGAACTTGTACACCTCCAGAATGTAGCCTGTATCTAAATGGAGCTGGCTGATAGTTGTTTGAGCAAACCTCCACAGGGTGTTCAGATAGATTTCTTGGCATTTAAAAAAGCGTAATAATTCGCATTCAGTCCAGTCTTGAATGCAGGTTTACATTCTAGATGCTGCCACACAGACTGTGGTTTGGCGACATCAGCCTACGAGCTGGATCAGTCAATAATGACGCCTCACTACTGTCACACAATGAAGAGTCGGTCACGAGCTCAGTGCCTTTTCCTACGAAGAATAAAATAACGTGGGTGGGGGGGGGGGTATTGATGTCAGAGTGAGTAATATCTACCACGATGGCAACAGCCAGCGCATACAACATGAAGTAACAACAAACGAGCATTTTACTCGTTATAACAGCAGTGGAGTGAAGGCGCGTGTGGTTTGGTCCGTCAGGTAGCTGTTTGTTTTTTACCTCTCAGCATCAACCCTCAGCTTCTTAAAGGCCGTCTGCAGCGTCTCCTCTTCGCTGTCCTTCCCTCCTGCCTCCATGGTGGGAGGAGGCCGTTCTGACCAGCCACCCAGCTGAAACACAAACACACAGCAGTCTTCATCTCTGAAGTATGGATCATCACACAGCTGTGAGCTACTGCTTTGCTGACCAACCTTTCAGGTTACATCTGCAGTGCAACCCAATATTTTCTAATCTCAAAAGTTTCCACGACATACGACCCAAATATTAAGGCAGCATTTACAGACAATAAAGCCTAAAATTCATCCCAGATAAGAAAACTGTATTAGTAAATACATTAACAAAGACAAGCTGTCTGACATGTTGTCTAAGTCACTACCTCTTCAGTCTAATGGGCATCATGCGGATGATAAACTGAACCACAAAGTGTTTCTGGAGCTAAAAACACGAGTTGTGACTTAAATTAGTAGAAACTGGGCAGACATGATGTTGAGAGTTTACCACACATTTGTATGACCTGTTCGACTTACACTCAACAAAACCACAGGGACAACAGAGGCGACCACCGCTCATAAACAGAGGACTTCTCAGCTCTCCCACCCTGCTGGCTAATGCTAGCAAGTTTCTTTAGCTGCTAAGCTAACTGGCTAACTGGTCATAGGACGTCGTTTTGATCGGTTCTGAACCGTTCACAAACATTTTCAAACACTACAGGTGATACTCACGGTTCAGGGCTTCCTGATCGCAGTAAAGAGAGATATACCCAGGGCATAAAGGGTTCTTCCCTGGCAACAGGCCCTCGGACGTGGACTAGCCAGCGAGGCTAGCGAAAGCTGAAGCAAGCTAGGCTGACGGACAGGCTAGCTGTCGCTAGCTTGAAGGGCTAGCTGTCTCCGCGAAAACACGACCTGCGCCTTCGCTAAAACACTGCGCATGGATGTCTGGACCGGGACCACGAAGTCACTCACGGCAGATTATCGACGGTGAATAACACCTGAGACCAGCAGCGTGGACGGAGCGGACAGCTCACCGCAGACTTTTCTCTCCTCTGCCTTGTTTACAGTCGAACAGTCGCAGTGACTCTGCAACAACGCGCAGCGCCGCTGACGTCACCGGCCAAAAAAAACCTCTGCCTGACGTCACTCTGCTGTTTGTACCGTTTCTGTAAAAAAACATCGAACTTTAACTTTATTATCTGACACAGAGGCCTCACTGGACACGGTTCGGTCCAGTAACACTAAAGTCTTTTCACGTTAATGTGACACGGTTCGCAGGCCACGCGCGTGAAGCGTGTGAATGATCACAGAGTGACGTCACTGTTATATAACATTGATCCGGAGCTGCTGCTGGAGAACAAAGCTGGCACAGAACATCAGATCCATATGAGAACTTCTCTCCTCTCACAGGCTCCAACCACAATGAATCACCACTGAGAAATGTAATCCAGTAATCCAAAGCCAGACGGTACATTTACTCGAGTACTGTGCTTCAGTACAGTTTTTAGGTACTTTGCTGGAGGATTTCCATTTTGTCCTTATGCTATGTCTACTCCATTCACGAGGAAGTATCACCTTTTTACTCTATTTGATGGCTGTAGTTACCAGATGCTTTACAGATTCAAATACATTATGATTTCATCAGAACATAAAGTCATTAAAATGAGCTCCACTTCTACCAGCTGCAACATGAATGCATCAGTAATTATAATCAAATGATTATTCTGATTTGGGCCATTATGCATAATGAGTACTTTTGCTACTTTTTAAGTATATTTTAATGCTGATACCTTTGTACTCTTACTTAATTGTGAATGGAGGGCTGCTACTTACTACAAAGTATTTCTACACTGAGGTCTTGTTACTTTTACTCAAGTCTGTCCAGACTCAGCTTGTCCTAATTAGCTGACTCTTACCGAGCTCATTATTGCTGCCTGTCCTGTCCTGTGGTGGGACAGAGCCTGTTGCTGCAGGGGTGGATTACTGAACAGGCAACCAAGAGGTGAAAGGGCACAGTCATCTCTGTTATGAGGAGACGGAATTTGATTAAAGAGACATACATCATCTACTTTCACTCACTATTGACCTGCTGGAATCAAGAGCAACAAAGAAACACAGCAACCACGCCATCTCGTGGTAAAACAGGAAATCACAACATTAAGATTAAAAACAGAAGGAATAAATAAATAAAACAAACAAAGTAAATGTGACATCTTGCCATGATAACAATCAAATTTAATAAAGAAGAATGAAAATATCAGTATTGTCTGAAAGTAAAGAACTAAAGAAGAAATTTTGAAGGAAAACAGACTTCATGGCTCATGTCAGATATATTCTATTCTATTCTATTCTATTCTACCTGTGCTGTTGTTGACAAATCTGTATCAAAATGATCAATATCAGTATCGATCAGCTGAGCTGGCAGTTTGCTGTGAATGTTAGTGTTAAAAACCTGAGGATCATCAGAGGCTGCCGTCAGCTTCTGTGATACTGTTGAACGTCTTTGTTCTGTTTTGTGTTTGTTAATGCTCAGCGGGGGTAAAACTTAGACTTATCTTCAGCAGAGGAAACTTCAGGGGAGTCAAATGAGACTTTTTCACCAAGAAAACAACATTTTTATTCCTGCTCAGGCAGACTTATGGGGACACCGAGTTTGCATGATTACACCAAGATAACAACTTGACTGACTGGCTTCTCTGCTGCACCTGTATTGCACTTGGGGATAACCTACTTATTACTGCGCTTCTGTTCACATTTGATTTCATTTTATCGAAGCTTTCAAACCTCATTTTATCCTGACTGCTGGTTGTGATCTGAGTTTTACTGATTATTGTTTCTCTCTGTCATTCTAATGCTTCCCTTTGCCCGAGTAAAGCACTTTGACCTGCTCTCCAGTAAAGCTGCCCTGTCTTTCATGAGATGCTCTGGTAACTGTTTGTAGTGTTTGTAGTATTTTGTGATGTGTGCGCTGAAGTCAGGCAGGTTATTCTGCCTCCTGATATGAAACATCTGGAATAATTCATCACAGTGGCCTTGACAGCTGTAAAACCTTTGAAGAGCTGAAATGTATAACTCAAATTAAATATACATTCTTTCACCTTTTTGAAAAGTCACAGATGTGGACTCTTATCATAACTCTGTAAAAATTTTAGGACAGAAAAGAACAATAACGTCATGAGATGCTTCGTTGAATACAGTGATTAAACTTTGTGACTTTTAAGTTTAACCTTTTACGTTAGAAACATTTACCTGCTGCTGTTTTTCACGGATTTATTTTATATTTATGTGTACGTATTTGTTGCATTTCTTATTTTACTTCATTTCTAATGTGTACTCTCAGGCAGTAACGTTGAATGTACTTTGAGCTTTTGTTCTTCCAATTAAAAGACGGAAAATGGAAAACTACATTAAGAAGCAAAGTTCTTCTTTTCGTGCATGCAAATACTCTGAGCGCTCGGGCGGATGTGGCCCAATCAGAAGGCGCCAACTGGACGTTGTTCCCGGAATGTTCCGTCTTCGTCCAATCAGAGGAACATGCGTGGAGGACTACAGGAAGAGTCGGACCTCTTGGCCAATGAGGTGGCTGCACGGAATGACGTAGCGCCGGAAATACGTACTAGCTGGGACGGTTGCGTGCTCACTTTGCCGGTGTCTGTAGTGAAGCGGCGGCGGCTCGTGAGTACGAAGTGTTCCGTGTTAGCAGCGCTTCCAGACTAAATATCTGTTATTCGTGTCGAAATGTTGTGTTTACGGGGGTTGTCGGTGGCTCTCGCGCTCGCCCTGGTTCCCGGTTCTACGGAAGCCCTGAAGGAAGGAGAGTGTGAAGGTAGGTTTGACTGCTAGCTTCACTTAGCTCCATCGTGAATGGCTGCCTGCCTTCAGCAACTTTTACAGTCTCACAGTTAGCAGAGAGCTCCGGTCCAGAGCGCGAGCCGCCCGGCAGGTGTGGAGGTGTCCGGTAACGACGGAGCCTCGTTTTCAGCCGTAGAGTCTGTTCACTCATACTCGTGTCATTTCCACACCGTGTTCTTTAAGGAAAAACATTCTCTTAAACATCACAAAATCCTGGACTGGGTCTAAAAATCAGACCGGATCCAAAACCCGGACCAGTCCACCATCACCCGCATGTCAGGCTTCAGTTCAGGAGTAAACACATTAAATGATTTCTCAAATTAATCTTCCTCACTTCTCAACAAATACATGAAATACAAACCTCAGTTATGTGATGATAATTATAATATTACAGCTCAGATTAATCGGACTGTAATTTTCATTATCAATCAGTGAAATTAAGATTTTATGGTGACCAACAGTCCAAACCCTTCACAGTTTAAATAAACTACCATATGTGACAAAGAACAGCAGCAAACTGTCACATCTGAGCTGGAAAAAAGACTTGAATAATTAATTTTACGTCCTTTAATCAATCAATTAATCACCTACTGGTAATTAAACTGGTTTAATCTCCTCGTGTCAAAGCTCCACATGTGTTTTGGTGGTTATTCGTCCATTATTTGAAATATTTTATTTTTTTCCCACAGGAGTAAAGAGCTGAGAGAAACTTCCTGTGAACACACAAAAACAGAACGTTGTTGTTTGTAGATGTTGATGGTTTGATTGTTCCTCAGCAGAAAACTCACTGTTTGTATTCGCTGTAACAAAAAAAGCAGATCAGGTTTTTGCTGACGTCAAAATTAAGAAAAGATTTATGGCCGGTAAAAGTTTACCACCGGGTTTGTGTTCAGGACAGGAAATGATCAGCATCACCGTCCTGGTGTCTGTCCACAGCTGCTCCAGGTCCTTGTCTGTCCTTAGTGCCTGACGTGGATCAACAGCTGTTACTATATGATCATTTCTGTATAAGCTAATATAATTAAATTTCATCCACAAAGACTGAAAACCAACTCTCCCAGCAAAAATTCAAGATTCAGGATTCAGGATTGCTTTTATTGTCATTGAGCATGGACATGTCAATGAAATTTGCATTGCAACCCCTGTGTGAGAAAGAAAAGATAATAAAATAAGATAAGATAAAATAAAATAAGATGAACTCACAAATAAGATAAAATAAACTCACAGGACATAAAAAGTCAGCATTTGAAACGTATATACAATATACATAAAATGCAATAGTACTGTGTGTATACTTAAATGTTAAGTACACAGAAGATGCAGGTGAAGGTGGTCAGAGTGCAGTGTGCAAACAGATGTGTCCTCACAGTCTCTCCCTCCAATAGGTGGGAGTGACTGTGAGGACACATCTCCCAACTGCCTCTGAAGCTGTTTAATCAGAGTCTTCCTCTTCGTTTCAGTGTGTGTGACCTTCCTCGGGAGGTTTTACCAATCGCTTAAGGACAATAACGTAAACTTCAACAACGCAGACATCGAGACGGCCATCGTGAAGAGCTGCAAAGACGCCAAAGGCAAAGAAAACCGCTTTGTAAGTGAACTGCACATCAGGAGAGTCGGTCCTTCAGTGTCGTGTGTTTGGACTTTGGATGAGATGAAAAGTAAAAGTGAATGTATTTGTTATTTGTTTAAGAAGTGAAATGCTCCTCTGTGGCTGTGCTGGAGTTAAATGTTCATGCTACAGTTATTGTGGCTGAAAATCAGACACAGTGGAATTATCACGATGTTTGCTTCAGGTCTGAAACAGTGAAAGTGTGAGCTGCATGTTACAGCTTTGCTGGAAAGAACTGACATCAGATACTTTACATCTGGGCTCTGACCTGCTACGCACACCACCCGCCCACCTGCACGCCATCTCCACCATCTCCACCATCTCCACCATCTCCACCATCTCCATGACCTCTGACTGGAGCAGAACTGAAGCTGAGCTGTGAGGAAGAATATCTGTCTGGCATGAAAACTGAATGAATGTTAAGACTCAGCACCCACGAACCAGCTGCGCTTCTTCAGGAGGTCGAGTGGCTAATGTTAGCGTAGCAGCTGGAACTCGACACACAAGGGTCCAGTTTCACAGGTCCTGCATGTGTTTGACCAGTGAAAGGCGCTCCCTCGTGGTTTGTCAGAGTGACTCTGTACCATTAGACAGAAGCACCGCGTTGTGTTCATGCAGCACAAAGCAGCTCATGAGTTTCCATCTTTTCCTCAAAAGTGAAAAGGAGGCGCAGCGACCACACAGTAAAGACACGTCTCTGTCTTTGTTTTCTTTCTGCCTGTCTCTTGTTATGGGACACGACTTCCAAAGACGCTGACAACCAGACACTTTTCATGACGTCGGAAAGGATCAGTTCACTCACCGGCTTAAAATGAGGTCATGTAGCGCTGATGATGCAGGATTATGACATCACCAAAACCGTCCAATGAACGAGTGTCTTGCTTCTCTTGGTTTGTTTGTAAAAAGGCAGCATGAAGCAGACCAGCTCGTAAAGTCTGACCAAATGAACGACAGGGCTGTAAGTCTGCCGTGGTAGAGCCTCCATGTTCTTTGTTGGTGGTGTCTGGAGGGTGGGTGAGCCAGTGAAACAGAGGGAAACTGAAACCCACCCACAGACCCATCATGCGTGGTTGAACAGTCAAATCACCCGTCTTTCTCCCGTTTCACGTTTCTAGTGTTACTACATCGGGGCAACGAATGACGCAGCCACCAAGATGATCAACGAGGTGTCCAAGCCTCTCAGCTACCACGTCCCAGTGGACAAGATCTGCGAGAAACTCAAGAAGAAGGACAGCCAGATCTGCGAACTGAAATACGGTAAGGGAGAAAAAGCTCGGCCGTATTTCTATTTTTCCAAACCATAAGACCCAGAGTTACACCTGCACCACGTTCCACTCATTCACCAGACGCTTTTGTCCAAAACAACTTACAGCGCGTGCATTCAAACCACGGAGCAGCAGAGATGCACGTCGTGTGTGTCCTTTTCAGTGCTACGCTACAAACGCTTTTTGTTAGCGGCATAACCAGGTTGAGCTTTAGGTGGTGCCTACACAACAAGGCAGGCCTCCACCTGAGTGTCAGATGGGGGAAAGACAAGAATCGCTGGGTGTCCTCAGCAGAGCAGTAGTAGAAACCATGCGAGTGTATGACGTCTGTGTCTTTGTGTAGGTGTTTGGTGAGAAATAAATAATTGCTTAATTTCATTCATGGATGGAAGGCAATAATAAAAATTTACTTACACGAACTGAGCTGCCAGGGAGAATATTAGATTTGAGTCTGAGCCGCAGTGATGAGACACCCCTCGTTGTCCTCTGAGCTTCTTTGAGTAGCATGTAGACGCTTGCTGAGTCGCAGTGTTGATGGTTGTTGATAAAAGTGCATCAAAGCTGCTCTGTGCAGTTTCACTGTGAACAAACAGATCAAAACACACTGTGTGTATTCTGGAGGTCTCAGAAAACATTTCCGCTGTGCACGAGACAAACAAATCAGCTGCGGCTCATATTAAAAACAGCTCCCGAAGGAGTGACAAGCTCCGCCTTCAGGGATCACAGCAGCCGGGTCATGACTTTGTGTCTTTTGTTGTGTTTCTTGTGTAGACAAACAGCTGGACCTGAGCACAGTGGACCTGAAGAAGCTTAAAGTGAAGGACCTGAAGAAGATCCTGGAGGAGTGGGGCGAGTCCTGCAAAGGCTGCGCCGAAAAGTCCGACTTCATCCGCAAAATCACGGAGCTCATGCCCAAGTACGCCCCTTCAGCCGCCAAGGCACGGACAGAACTGTAACGAGGAGCCAAACATAGACAACCAACAACTTTGGACTTGACTTAGGAGGAAGAGGAGGAGGAGGATTTTGTCTGACTGTTTGTCTTGGTCTTATGGGTTTTGGAGGTGTACACTGATCTGGTAATGTTATGTTAAATGATGAAGGCTGAAGAAGACCTTTGCTGTTAAATCGAGTGTGAGGGGACGATCAGAGTGCACAGGAGCTGATTCAAGGAGCAGTTTGTCTGCTTGTGTAGTCAAAACATTTCACAGTACGTTGGCTAAACGTGGGACCTTTGGTTATATTCTCCAACCCAAGTAATCCGTTGATGCATTTTAATGGAAAAAACGAGTATCTGTGACTCTTCTGTCGCTGAGCAGGGAGCCGCCGTTCTGAAGCAAAGCGTGTTGGTCAGTGTGCAGCCTGCAGCTCGAACACATCGAACGTCTCCAGCCTCTGCAGACGCCAGCCGATAACACCTTAATGAAAGGACGCTGATTCATCAGAAAGTCATCGTGTTTGAAGAACGTGTTTAATGTCCTGTCGCGCTCCTCCAGCCTCAGCCTGATTTCCACGATGTGCCGCCGAGGACGAGTGAACGCGGACGCTGGTCTCTCTGAGACTTGAAGGCTCTCTGTCTTAGAACAGCGCCAACATGCCCACATGTCCATCCAAAGAGTCGTCAGTCTGTCCAGGCCCTGAAGACATCCCTGTCTAATGTGACCCCAGTGTAAGAGGCTGATCTGAAGTGAATATGCAGCTTCAGCTCTTTGAGTTAGTCAAAACAAGTCCATGTCCTCCAGCCTTTTTAGTATGAAATTCCCTTTTTATGTCAGTAATTCCCCGAAAGGAAGATGAGATGTATATTAAAGCTTCAGCGGAACATGAGAGCACATTTGTTCCTAATCACTGACATGCTAATTACAGACAGAGGAGATCTCTTACTGGCCTGATGAAGAGGAGTGACGAATACAGTGAACATGTGGGCATGTGAGGTCTGTACTAAGACAGACTGGAAGAGCATGAAGCCATCCTTTAAAACCTTGTGACCCCCCTCCCGCACAGGCGTTCAGAGAGTCGCTCATATTCCAGCCCAGGATCTCAGTCACGCGTTGTTCGGTTATTAAAAATCAAATTACCTCCTGGTTTTGTTTTTGTTCGTGACACTTTGCAGTTTCAGGCTTTTTGCAGGACGACAGCGTCCAGTCGTCCTCACACTTTTATGGAAACGGCCCCCAAACAGCAGATAATCGGCTTCTTCTGCAGATCCCACGTAGCAGACGCTCAGCTCGTCTTTGACGCAGAAGGTTCACCGATCCTTCTCTCAGCAGCGTAAGAAATATTTAGATATTTATTGCAGGTTTTTTTTAAGGATTTACCTTCTGTCATTTCTAAACGTGGTCTTTGTTCCTTGCTTTGCTTCGACTGAGAGGGTTTCTGTGCTGCTGCTCTGCACGTCGTCAGCTTTGTGTCTCAGCTCGTCTGTTGTTCACCTTCCACCTCCGAGCAGCGCTGGGATCAGCTGCACTGTCGTCCAATCAGGAGTTGGATAAGTGCTGAAATTTAAGATAAAAATAGAAAACTGACTGTGAGTGAACTGAAAACCTTTGTGTCACCAGTGTTCATGCTTCCTGAACGTGGAGGGAAACGCCACCTTTCTTCCCCCGCGTGCTGCAGTGACAGCTGAAACTGAACTCCACCACCTCACCCCCACCCTCACCCCGACCGTCGCCTCTTTCAGAAGGGATACATGTTTTATTGTTCGATGTAAGCAAACGGCGTGTACGTAAAAAAAACATAAAAGGTTTGTGATGCTTGATGGAAAATGAAAACATGCTGTTTCACATTAACCTTTCATGTAAAGCAGTCATTTGTTACAACTGTACTATTCTACTTTTTCATTAAAATATGAGGAAAGAGACGAGGGTGTGATTTCTCTTAGACGTGAGCTGAAATGTGCGAGCTGATCTTTCAGAATCGTCCGAGGACTCGTTCAGACATTTAAAATGTTTTGACGCGTTTATGTCAACAGCATGAAGGGTCCAGACGTCACCTGATGTCCTGAAAACCTGACAGAAAATGAACCAACATGAGCACAGTGTCAGTCATTAAGATGAACTTCAGTAGTCCCACGCTGGGGAAATTAAATAGTTACAGACAGCAAAGAACAAAAGAGCAAAGAAGATGCAAAAAAAAAAAAAAAAGAAAGAAAAAAGATACAGAATGAAAATCAACTATATATGGACATTTTTTTTGAAGGGTATGGGAATATTATTTCCATATTGTATCACGTGTGAGTCACATATAGATAATAATATGTGTTTATTTTGTACAATTACACAGTAGAAAAAATATCTGACAGTAAAACATTTGTTTGCACAGATGAAATGGAGACGAGTGAATGTTGATTGTGAGAGGAGCTCAGTCATGTCATAAAAACATGTCCAGGACTATAAACTGACCAGTGTGGAGAGAAGCTAAGTACACATACCGAAGTACAGTGTGAGGTGCTTGTACTTTACTTGATTATTTCCATTTTATGCTCATTTCTTCTGCTCCACCAGTCAAAGGGAAATCTTTCTCCTCTTTACGTTTATCTGACGGCTTTAATACCAGTTTGAGGCTCAAAGAGGTAAAATTAAAAGGTGAAGACACGTTTTTGTCTCAGAACTTTTCTTCTTTCCCATCCAGCATGTGACGACGCCTCAGACTGATCTGACCCACTGGAGGGGCCTGACCCTTACGTTGGGCCCCACTGGCCTGAACTAGCTCACAGTATATGAAGTATTTAAAGTACCTCCGCCTGCAGCAGCTCCAGCAGTAAAACGCTGCTGGAACACTGAAGCTTCAGTCTGAACAAACTGATAAACAGAATCAGAGATCAGACACAGGACACATTTTACTGCAGGACGTGTACTTTCACATTTGGTACTCTTTGCTAATAATACTGCTTTAACTTTACAGAAGCACCTTTTTGGATGTAGGACCAGTACTGAGTATTTTTAAGTTGTGGTATTCCGACTTTCACTGACATATTTGGCCTGAACATTTCCTCCACTGGATGTTTCTGCTTTAAGTGAAAATACAAAAACTATTCAAACAGTATGTGTAGTCTGTAAATCATTCCATTATAGTACATCTCTCACTTTATTTGCATTTATGGATTTCAAACTTTGCATTTCAGAGAAGTAGAGTGAAAATAAAATCCTGACTTTTGTCCATGTCAGTCTCATGAAAACGTCTTTTTTCTGTAAATGACTTTTGGTCTCACACTGAAGTTAAGCTATGTCTTTAAAGAAGTCTGACGTGAATATACATTAAACAAAAAAAAAAAAAAAGCCTGATAAATAGATGTTCGGTATTTTCTGGATAACGTTTATTCCTGAAGCGCGACACGTCATGACGGCAGCCGACAGGCGTCATCTCGGTGTCCGCCTTCCGCAGGGAAAGCGCACATTCCCATTGTCCAAGATGGCGGCGTAGGTGCAGATCCTCTGATGCTGACATGTTTTTAAACGACTTTATCCTTTTAATTCGACATATATGCAAGTATCCAGCCTTCGGAGAGGTAGCGTGTCTTCGCCGGAGCTCCCGTCTGCCGCGTTATTTCTGCTAACACTCCCGGAATTCGCTCTCCAGGCCGGATTCCCGCTGCAGGCACCGAAAAGTTTGAGCTCCATCATTCCCTGAAAATGAAGAGGCAGGCCGGGAGAGAGACTAGTCCGTCCAGGGCCGTCGCTAAGCGGATACGGGAAAGGGAGCGAGAGAGCGCGCGGAGAGAGGAGCTGCCGCCGCCGCCGCTGGCTCTGCTGCTGGCGGAGAGCCGCGGGTATCACCGCCGGAGCCGAAGCAGAGAGCGAGAGAAGCCGCGGCTCAGGGAGGAGCGGGCGGCCGCCTTGGAGCTCCACCACCGCCACGAGCTCAGCCTCCTCGGCCGTCCGCCGCTACGGACCACGGCGGCGGAGCTCCCCGCCGCCAGGCCGGGCACTCTGGAGTACAAAACGCTGCTCATCAGCAACCTGGGCTCGCAGGTGTCGGACGAGGACGTGGAGGACGCGCTTTTCCACGAGTTCAAAAAGTTCGGGGACGTCAGCGTGAAACTGTCGCACACGCCGGAGCTGGGACGGATCGCCTACGTGAATTTTCGGCACCCGGAGGACGCCAAGGAGGCCAGGCACGCCAAATCGTCCAGGTTAGTTCTGGGTGATCGACAGCTGAAAATCGAACCCATGTACGTCCGGAGGAGGAGTGTCACGCCGCCAGACGTCGGTTATCTGCCGCTGCACGCGCCGTACCCGTACAGGCAGCGGTCCCTCTCCCCCCCGGGGCCCGGGGTGAGCAGCATCAGAGACCTCAGAGCCAGACATTACGCCCTGGAGACCCTGGGTCTCACCAGGGAGAGGGAGAGGCTTTTGGATTATTATGGTATGCTGGATGAGAGGGGTCGGCCCTATGGCTTCCCTCCAATGCCTGTAGTGGAGGATTTAAAACCTGAGGACGATCAGAGGGCGACCAGTAACCTTTTCATTGGAAATTTGGATGGTAACGTCACAGAGGCTGAACTACGGAGGGGTTTTGACAAGTATGGCATCATTGAGGATGTTGTGATTAAACGGCCGGCTCGTGGTCAGGGTGGGGCATATGCTTTTGTGAAGTTTCAGAACCTGGACATGGCCCACCGGGCCAAGGTGGCCATGCAGGGGCGGCTGATCGGCGGCAACCCCATAAAAATTGGCTACGGCAAAGCCAACCCCACCACGCGGCTCTGGGTGGGCGGTCTTGGGCCTGGAAACTCCCTCGCCGCCCTGGCTCGGGAGTTCGACCGCTTTGGAAGTATAAGGAACATCGACTATGTTAAGGGGGACAGTTTCGCTTACATCCAGTATGAGAGCTTGGATGCCGCTCAGGCCGCCTGCACCCAGATGAGGGGCTTCCCCCTCGGTGGCCCCGAGCGGCGTCTGAGGGTGGACTTTGCTAAAGTAGAGGAGAGCCCCTCCAGGCCATTCCCTCCCGGTTACCAGCCCCCCGTCGCACCCCCGTCCCACTACGACATCCTCGGGGAGACCTACAGCCGCCATCGCAGCCTGGAGCGAGAGCTGAGGGGAGCCAGGGAGCGCTCCTCGCCACCTTCCCACAGCCTCCTCTCCCAGAGGGAGAGAGAAAGGGCCCTGGTGGAGAGAGACTTTCCCACCAGCCCCACCCGTAGCCTGGAGAGGAGAGCGGCAGCGGTGGAAGCTTTTGGGAGGAGTGGGAGAGGAGCAAGGAGCCGCAGCAGGAGCAGGGAGCGGTGGCTGAAGGAGAGGGAGGAGAGGAGGAACAGGAGGAGGAGCAGGAGTCCGTCCACCGACAGGCCGACAGAGGAGAGGGAGAGAGAGAGAGAGAAGGAGAGGGGGAGGTCGCGAATTCGAGGCCCGGGAGGGGCCGTCTCTCCTGACGCCAGTCCGGACCGTGCACGGGTTCGAGCTCCGGACTCCACCACGGAGCCAAGAGACCACTCCCCTGACAGCGACGTGTGGGGGCGGCATCCTGCCACCAACGAAGAAGATCCGCCATCAGCACGCCACCACAGCAAGAGGTCCTCCATCGAACATCTCAACAACCACCACCATCGAAACAGCGAGGTCGTGGCCGCCGGCTCGCCTGTCACCCACACGGACACGCACTCCTCCTCCTCCTCGTCTCCCAGCACGCTGTCGGAGTTCGCCCAGGCCTCGCTCTCCAAAACGTGGCACGGCTTCTTCGCCCTGAAGAACAGCAGTTTCCCCACAGACCTGTACATGCTGGAGGGGGGCTCCTCGTTCTTCAACACGGTGATGAAGGACAGCCTGAAGCTGCAGAGCCAGAACCAGCCCAGCCAGCTGAAGATCGCCCAGCGGCTCCGCATGGACCAGACCCGACTCGACGAGGTGTCGCGCCGCATTAAGCTCGGCCGGCCCGACGGCTTTGCGATCCTGTTGGCCATCCAGGGCCCCATCGACCGGCAGGCTCCCGCCCCCGAGCCGGGGCTGCAGGTGCGCTTGCTTCGCCACCTGGTGACCTACCTGCGGAACAAGGAAGCGGCGGGAGTCGTGAGCCTGCCCGCCGCTAAAGAGGGAGGGCCCGGGGCGATGCTGTACGCCTTCCCTCCTGGAGAGTTCTCACAACAGTACCTGCAGGCGGCCAAAAGGACTGTGGGTAATCTGGACGAGGAGCACATGGTCATTGTGATCGTCAGTGACACTAACTGATCATTACACTGAAGTCATTACATGTACAGACACTAAACGGCATGCGCACACACACACACACACACACACACACACACACACACACACACACACACACACACACACACACACACACACAGCGAGCTGAGGCGACGCTCCCGGGACGACAAATACTTCCATGTTTTTAGAAAGATGCATTTTATTGTTTTATTCAGTATCTTATAAGGAAACACAGAAAAGTACACGACACGTCTGTACGCTCCTTCCTCGTCCATGACTTCAACCTGTTGTCACGTTTACAGACGGACACGAGTGATCGTCCGTCGTCTGGATGACGGCGTGTGGACGGTCTGTGCTGAGAAACACTAAGAGGAGGTTAAAGGCCGCTCACGCCGGCAGCACAGCCGCTTTTTGTACTCTAAGCTGTAACATACAACACTAAATCTGAGGGGTTCGTTTATATGCTCGTTTACTTTATTTGTCTTTTTGTTCTCCTTTCATTGGAGTTTACCAAGTCGTTGTGTATATCCAGTATCTGTGGGACTGGGAGGTTTTTTACCAAGTGATTGTACTGTAAACTGACGGCAGTCTGTCTCCTCGGCTGGCTTCCACTCGCAGGTTCAGACTGTTGTGACGTGTCTTTCATTTGTTTGGTTCTTGTTTTTTAAAGCACCAGCCGCCACAGCCAGTAGAGACAGAAGTGGATGTCCTGACCCGTCCCTGTGACTGTATATTTGACATAGTGTTTTATCAATTGAATCATTCCAGTTTGTTCTGCCGTCATGAGAGGTGCGATTGTGTTTGCTCTGTTCTGCATGCAGGAAAAGAAAAGCTCTGTTTAGTCCGTCTGGAGATGTTCAGCTGTCATTCTGGTTCAGATTTTGTATTGTTCACCGGCTTTTGTTCACTTTGAATACATCAGTCCATCCATCGTCTGTCGCTCCTGGTTGTTTTCATCGCTTAGTTTCCGTCTCTTCATTCGATCATTTACAGGCAGTTTTCATGAAGTCCAACGATGATTTCATGTTTGTGAGAAATAACAAGAATTGATGGGAATTTCAAGGAATTGCACCAACCTTTAGGCGCGTCAGCAGCTCTTTAATTACCTCCTGAGATGTACGAACATGTGTGTTAATGTCAGTCAAACTCACCTCAGGCTTTCCCACAGTCTTTGAACTGCTCCACAGATCCAGCACTAATCTGACCAAACCCGTCCTGACTTGATTTTCTACCTTCAACGTTCACTGAACATTTGTGCCAAGATGAAATTTTACTAAGTTAAACCACAGAGATGGTAATGAAAGACGTATTAAGAGGCTAAGAATTAAAAACATGGAAAATGTCTGCGCACACCTTCAGGTGGTGGCCGTGGACTTTGAGCTCTTCACCTGTGGCGTGTTGAATCCACGACAGCATTGCCGCGTGTGTTGTTTGCACCAACCAAATGAGAATGTACGTAGTTCATCTAGAAGACGTGTTAGTGCCTCATACCCTCAAGGCCGCATTAAGGTTGATCAGAGTGAGGGCGTGCCAGGCTGACGACAAACACTATTTTAACTTATAACTCAAAGAACCAGATGAGAAGAAGTCAGGCAGAAATACACAAAACACTGATTCATCTGCTGGTCTTTGAAAAGTCAGAAAAAATATATTTTGTCCATCAGAGTTTCCGTAGGACCAGTGTGACATCATTTAAATATGAGCATCTTTCAGCAGGAAGGCCATTCATTCAAAGACGAGCCTGATCCCAGAACAGCCTTTACTCTGAAAAACACATAAAACCACAATCAATCATCAATAATCAAACTGTTCACTGACAGCAGCTTCATGTGTTCATCTCCTTCATCCTTCATGTGTTCACAAAGTGGTGAACTCGCTCCATCCTCTATGAATGACTGAGCCTTTCCAGGATGCCCCTTTCATACCCAATCATGATGCTCTCACCTGTTACCAATCAGCCTGTTTACCTGTGGAATGTTCCAAACAGGTGTTTTTGGAGCGTTCCACATCTTTCAGTCTGTGAAACGTGTTGCTGCATCAGATTCACAATCAGCAGAAAACAATGAAGCTGATGAGGAGAAACATTCAATATATTGCCTTTGATTGTTTTCAGGTCAGTTAATTTAAAAAGGATCAACAAGTTATTACGTTCTGTTTTATTTGTTTGACTTTCTGGGTTGTAAAAGGTGTTAAGAGACACGAGGCAATATATAAAAAAAACCCCTTTAAATAGGATTCAGTAAAACAGGACATAAATAAGCTAAAACAGAATAAAACTCATAAAACCAGTTTCCGTGCAGCGTGAGACCAGAATGAAATGACCCTGAAACAGAAAAGTCTTCAGTCCTGATTGAGATGAAGTGACAGACCTGCAGTCCTCTGGGAGCTAGTTCCAAATATGTGGATCATAAGAAGTGAACGCTGCCCTCTGCTGGTTCAGTTTTCAGTCTGTGACTGACGACTGAAGCTGAACACTGACTCTTCATCTGTGGCTCCAAACACAGTCAGTTTGTCTGATCTTTGATCAAAACAATCCATTTATAATCAATTTCCAGCTCATATCAATCAACTAATGTTTAGTTTTTCTGGTTTCTGCGGAGGCCCAAGGTGTTATAATACCTGAATCCAGAAAAAAAAATTAAAGTAACACTTTTACCTTAATCTGAAAAATAATCTTTGGTCTTCTCTTCACTTATGATGAGGTCTGATTTACTGCAGTAATAGTAACTACCAGTGGTGGAAAGTAACTAAGTACATTTACACAAGTACTCCTCTTCAGTACATCTTTTAGATATTCGTACTTTGCTGAGTATTTTCCATTTTCTGCTACTTTATACTTGTACTCCACTACATCTCAAAGGGAAACGTAGTATTTCACTTCACTGTGTTTATCTCTAGTTATTCTGCACATTATTTGTCGTAGAATCAATATTCAGAATAATCAAAACAGGTTTTAAGTGAAAAAAAAACTTCCTTAATCAAGTAATTTTAGCCTGGAATCAAGTCAGTGTTTTTATTTCTTAGCCAGTGAAGTGGGAATATTTCCATGTTTTCAATAGAGTTCAGTGAACATCTGATTTTTGGTGCAGCGTTCGGCCTCATTTTCTCTTCCTAGAGATTTTCTAAACAAGCTGAAACAGAAACAGGCTGAAATCTCCTCACTGCACTGCAGCAGACGGTTTAAGGACTCAGTTACAGACATAAGTGCCTTTATAAGATTTTTATTTTTGGTAAATAGTTCAGATCAGCTCACACATGAATGCATCAGTGATAAGATTCCTATAATATAAAAAACACTATGTTTGGCGTTCTGAGGACTTGAAGTACAATTGGCTGTTCATTGGTAATTTGGTTCTGAATGCAGGACTTTTACTTGTCGTGAAGTATTTTTAAGTTGCAGTATTCCTACCTTTAGTTCAGGTATCTGAGTACTTCTTCCACCGCTGGTCAGTTCCATCCTGCAGACGGCCTGATGGTCTCCTGTCAGTCCTCGTGTCCCTGAAGGACCTTTGATTTTCTTTTCTCCTCTTTGCGAGCTGCTGCTCCTCCCGCCTCTTCGCTCTGTTCGTAGCCTCGTTGTTGGTCTGAAAGTTGCTCCGTCCAGCCGGTTTGGACCTCTGGCATGAATGTGTTCCATTAAGAAAAACGTGGAAAGGGTGAAACTGTGAGGAGGATCGACCAAAAAGCAGCTGCTGGTCCCGAAACCCAGTGAGAAAATATGAAGACAGACTCTTAAAAAATGTGACCATGTAACACTGAAACTGAATGTTCATCACTATCATATAAATACAACAGTTTTGTATAAAGAAAATAAAAGAATAAAACAACTTTTTATCAGCTTCCCACGACAAACGAGCGGTTGTGAATACTTGGTTTTCCTGTCTCATGTGACCTGTGGTGTGCCGTGTCCTGACCGATGGCGTCTCACAGACCAGGTGGAGGCCGAATCCACAGCGACAATCGGTTTCTGTACACAGATTCCATTTGGTTTGTTTTTGTGTCAACATAGAAACATGTATTCTGTATTGAAATGTAATGTAATAAACATTTTATGCTCTTTCTTAGCCCGGACGCTGTGGTGTCGTTTGTCTGTCACAGGTTTTTTGTCCATTAGATATACACCTACAGTTGGAATAACAAGAATATTGAAGATAATCACTGTATAACAGGTTGACTGGTGTCGTGTTGGTTAAACAGCTTGTTACTGCTGATGGGCAGATACTAACATGATGGATCCCTCTGAATTCAGATGAAGTTACACAGAGAATATGCAGTTTTTGAGGCTTTGCTTCTTAGAGGTTTCAGTGATCCATTTCATTGGTTATATTCCTGAGAAAAGCCGACATTACCAGGAATAAATAAATATCTATAAATATGTGAGGAATGGCGTTAAAGCTGCGACCCTGCCTCCAGGATCGTTCTGCTGAGTTTCACTTCATGCAGAAGTTAAATAGCAGAAAATCTGGCTGGTTAGGGACAAATTTTGTCTTAAAGTTAGAGGTCGCCAGTAAAATGTTTGCAACAAATGTATCCAAGAAAAATCCTTTTTTTTTTAAGAGCTTGAAGTTAATGAAAAGGTTTGTTTGTTTTTATCTACAGATAATTTCATTCTTGGGAAAATTCCACACTCACAAGAAGAAACGGGCTACAGACCAAAGTTTGAACATGATGCCTTAATTACAAGAAGTCCGTTAAATCAAAGCCAGAGTGAAATTATCTGGAAAAATCACGTGTGATTCTGCCGTGTAGTCTTAAAATGAACACATTCATTTGTCCTCAGCTCTTATTTCCTCTTAGACGCTACCAGTAATCGGTAACGGTCGAGGTAAACTAAAGTTCAGTGATCTGGTCTAACTGATGTTAATTAGTTAGCTAATGAAAAGACCCTTCAGATGAAACCAAACCACAGATCCAAGAGTTCAGATCAGGTGGAGAAACACGGAGGAAACGTCAGCTGAACCTTTTCTTCCACTTTGTGTGGATTTTGATGTTGTGGCATCGCTGCTGCTGCTGCATTGTCTTAACTTGATCTTAGTTTTATTCTCATGCTTTAATTCACTTATTGTATCTCTTTTGTTATTTAATGAGAAGCGTTTGATTAAACAGTAAAAAAAAAAAATCCTTAACATTGATCTGTGACGGCGCCGTCAGTCGGGAAAGTGCGTCACACTTCCGGCAACAATGACTGTGTTACTTCCGTTGCATCCGTAGTAAAGAACGCTCGCGCTGCTTCCGGTTTCCGGTGACTCCTAAACACCTGGCGCTTCACACGGATGGGCGTGGCTTTGTAGGACGTAGCAGTGCACACTCCGTGACGTGTCAGCGCGTGCTCTCGGTGCGCGTTCATGAGGAAGAGCGAAGAAGAGCTGAAGAGGATCTGCGCCGTCAGGTGTCACCTGCAGCTGAAGCACAAAGACACCACAGAGACGACCTCGGCATGAAGTCTGCGCGGTGTGAGGGAGGAGCAGGTGGTGCAAGTAACCTCTGTGAAACCATAAAACACGTGAGACACGGTATGTCAACAAGTGACACGTGCAGCCTGTTTACATACCGTGTGGCTTTATATTCTAAGAATACTGTTGGATTACTGTTCTATGGAAATCTGCCATATGTTGACTTGCACATGAGAAAAATACTGTTGCTTTCAGTTCAGGTAAATCTTCTCTCATTGGGTGAGAAACTTGTTTGCAGGTACTCCAGCCCTGCTCGTCCTTCGTCTTCTTCTTTCACGTTTCTTTTACTATCTGTTTTAAGGGGACACAGTGTCCCCTCGGAGCCCCTCTCCAGTCCAGTCGTCCTTGGAAAACTGAATAACATCTCCTCTCTTGTGCATTATCTCCATGTTCTAATATACTTTCGTCGTTGTCCTCCACCTGCTCATCATCTTCGTCATTTCTCGTGTGTCATCTGTAAATTTCCTGCATGATATCAGGCTTTGATCAACTGTCTCAGCCTCCAGACTTTGACAGCAAAGCGCAGTGATCAAAGCTGATCAGTGCTGTGCTCCTTCCTCAGCCCGTTTATTTCTACTTTCTCTTTCTGCTGAATTCCTCTCTGCTGACTCAGACTGTCATTCAGGAAATGTCTCCCTGTTAGCTGTCTTAAGAATCCATCTCCACATCGTTCCCTCCCGATCACAGACGAAGCAGTGGTGCTGGACACAAACACGCTGTCACTGCCATCATTTCAGCACACCTCCTCTTCTGTTACCTGACCGTCAGTGTGTCCTGTCACTCCCCCATAAAGCATCGTGTCCATTAAAATCAGCACACCAAACATTAAGATGCTATTTTGATAAAACTTTATTGATCCAGGCTGAGGAAACGTTCTTGTTACAGACAGCAAAAAAAAAAGGAGAAGTAGAAAAAGAACAAACAGACAATAAAAAGGATACAAATGACATCAGATATACATGATATGTATGGACATTATATACAAAAGAGTCTAAGAGATCACATTTCCTGGTGAAGGATGGATATTCTGCCGCTCTAACTCTTCCAGCGAGCTTAGCTTTAGTCATGCAGCCCACACTTTCCCTCCCCCATGCTGATTATTCTGTGAGGAATGTCTCGTACAGAGACGGAGCACACGCATCTACATCTGGCTTTCCCTCCTCTTTCACCATAAACTGAACTGAAACTTTCCACTGAAGAAGTCAGATCGTTCGTATTAACCCACACATGCTGCCACTTGACTGTTCATTGTTATTTTATTTTATGATCATGATTTGATCTCATATTTTCACTGCTGAAACAAGCCACACTATATGAAGAAAGGTTTAATGGACGATGGTGGAAATTTATTAGATTATGAACTATTTTGTGTTAAACAAAGTTTTAACTCCTTAAAATCAGATTTTGTGAAATTACAAAAAGCACTGCCCAAACAATTTGTTTTCCTAAGCAGAAACATAACGATTCATCAGTCTATAGAGCCACGACTGAAGCCCCTAAACAAAAGAAACGCATTTCAAAATGATGAACATTCATCCTCCAAAGAATTATTGATTTGTGCTTTAACACTGATGATAATAAATGCTGATTCTGTAGAAATGACATTAAACCACCGACCACATGTTCTTCTCATGCCATATGACCAATAAATTCAGAGATGGATAAAACAAAAAATCTCTTTCCATTGATCTCCAAAGAAAATGTTATGTTTGGTATTTCAAATAAAATGGCACAAAAACTGTTTGGCAGATTTTTCCACTGACTCAACAAATTGATTTATAGTATATAATATGTCTATTGATTTATTTTTGATATGAGGTGATGTTGAGATGATTTCTTTTTAATATGAAACTCTACCCCCTTGTATAATAGATATGTTATTTTTGTTTACTACAATCTTTCTACAAATGTGAATTTTTTGCCATGTTTGTGTGCAAGTTTTGTACATTGTACAATTTCAATAGAAGTTGTTTTTAAATAGATAGATAGATAGATAGATAGATAGATAGATAGATAGATAGATAGATAGATAGATAGATAGATTGTTCCAGCCCTAAACGAGCCGATATTCATACAAAATGTTCCCAACAATACTCAGTCCAGCTGTAAACAAGTCCCAAATACAAAGTCAGGTTCCTTTCACAGAATTAAAGTCTTTTTCTTTCTTCCAATCTCACATTTCGCGCCTGATTCTTCTTCGTTTTCCTTCCTCTTCTTCTTCACGAGCTATCACTGCTAATGTTCTCCACACCGCCCCCTGCTGCGGCGGAGGAATGAAGCGAACACGTCAAACAAAAACACAGGAGATCACGTGTCCTGACAACGTAACGGCAAACTTTTGTTGTTTGTTTTTTTAAAGAGAGGTTACCAATACGGGAGATTTGCGGGAGGACAGCGGGAAATAAGGGTTAAATGCGGAAGAATCGCGGCGAAAGCAGGTCTGGTCTAACTTGTTCGTCCACACGGTGACGAGCCGACGAGAACGCGCATCAGGCCGTAACACCGTGTGACGCAAATGTAAAGCAGCGCTTCGGGTGATTTACCAAGATCCAGACGCCTCCGCTGTGCTGGTGAAGTCATGGCGTCGAAACGCTAGTTGGACAAACGCCTTCGGGTTGAACAGACTCGTGTCTGGAGAATAAGTCATCTGACGGTGTAAAGGCGGAGGAGGGGGAGCAGCTCTGAACAGGAGCTGCGGAGACATGAGCGCAGGGAGGAGGCCGACGATCTGAAAGTGTCAGGTCAGACTCCATTTTGAGTGGACGAAACATTCAAGAAGGATGAAAAGAGGCAGAGTGAGTAGTAATACTGCACGTACTTTTTACTTCACAGTCGAAGTAACGTGATAAATGGTTGAGATATGAGGACGAGCAGGAGCAGTGTCGTCTGCGCGGAGTTCACCGTTTCTCCGTGTCACTCACTTCCTGTTCTTTCATGGTTGCGTGACTCTTGAACAAACTTGTTTTTCCTGAATGTTGTGTTCAGAGCTCACAGCCTGTCAGTGTTCAGTGTTTCTGCTTCCCCTCTCGGACAGACGACATGATGAGTGTTCGTGTGGAGGAAGAGGACAGAGCAGGGTCTCCGGTGTCCAGCTGTCTGTCCGTGAAGAGCGACATGTCCAAAGACGAGCCTCCGTTCTTCAGTCATGAACCTGGACCCTCAGACAAACCGTGAGAACCAGCTCATTTTCTGCTGCTTCTGACAAAGACGTGCTTTATTTGTTTTTATGTTTTGTTGATTTTGTGTTTGAATCATAAAATGAAGGAATTCCACCATAACATACTGTTGAATATGTGAGGTTTTTCCGTTTGTCCGTAGTATGAGTACGCAGTACGTGAGGTGAATATTTCAGTATGGGCACTACACCCGCACACATGTCCCACAATGCAATGCGCCATTGACGACGACAACAAACCAACAACAAGCTTGCCTTTAAATTTCAGACTTTGATTGTGATAATAAGTGTGTGATAAGATTCTGGAAAGGACCCTACAGAGACAGACCTGTGTGTTAAAGAGAAAGGTCCTTTTTGTTTAACCACAAACAGCCGTTATGTCACCGAAGCCACCAGACTCTGTTCACAGAAACACTCATTTTATCCTCCCAAAACAATCAAAAACCAAATAAAACTCACCAAAACCTTCTTGATTCGTCTTCCACTGTTCAACAATCATCACTGACTCCGGTTCGGTTGAATAAACTCTCATTTGTGAGCATAAGCATCGTGTAGAAACAGAATATTTTGACATCTGACATGTTGTGACAGGAGAGACTTCAATATAGAAATATTCATTAAATATTATATACTCGTGTGAATACAAACAGAAGGGTTTTTGGGACTCCTGTCCGTCATGCAGTGCTGCTGTTTCCCCCAAACTGGATGTAAATTTTCACAGTTGAATGTCTGGATTTTACTTCAAATCAATCGTTTAAGCCTCCTGAGCTGCCTGAGTGATTGTCATCAGAGATTCATGTGTTATAAATAAAAATACCTCGATGTTTGCAGATTTACGTACAGCACAGAGAGGCCCGAGTCCCCGATGTCCAGCTGTCTGTCCATGAAGAGCGACATGTCCAAAGACGAGCCTCCGTTCTTCAGTAACGAACCTGGACCCTCAGACAAACCGTGAGAGACTGTTTTTCCTGTAAACTGACCTGATGGAAGGTGAAGCATTGAGTCGCAGTAAACGTTGGTTATGGGTTTTATGGCCACAGACTCCTGGTGGTGTTTCTGTAGGAAAACATGAGTCAGACTCAAGCTGAGCTTCCCAAAAGCACCTTTCACCTGAATGTCTCTGTACTGTTTCACCTCTCAGACTGACTGCAGACGACAGGATGACTGCTTGCATGGAGGAAGAGGACAGAGCAGGGTCTCCGGTGTCCAGCTGTCTGTCCGTGAAGAGCGACATGTCCAAAGACGAGCCTCCGTTCTTCAGTCATGAACCTGGACCCTCAGACAAACCGTGAGAACCAGCTCATTTTCTGCTGCTTCCGACAAAGACGTGCTTTCATTATTTATTTTGTGTTTGATTTATGAAATTCCCACCAAAATGCAACAGTTAACTAGAATTTAAAACCCTTTTGTGGACAAAGAGAACTTTTTTCATCCCGTCTTCCTCTTAGAATCTCCAGACCGAGCTGGACTCGAGTCTCAGAGGACACCTGTGAACGTTTAGACCAACAGGAGCAGCAGTTTGTGTGTTTAGAGCTGTCTGAGTGATTGTCACCAGAGAGATTTATGTGATCTAAATTCAAATATCTTGCTGTCTGCAGAGTTCAGCACACCACACAGAGGGCCAAGTGTCCAGCGTCCAGCGGTCTGTCCATGAAGAGTGACATGTCCAAAGACGAGCCTCCATTCTTCAGCAGTAAACCCGGACCCGCAGACAAAACGTGAGAGACTGTTTTCCTGTAAAGAAGTGAGACAGCAGCAGCCTTACATGCTGTGTGTCTCACACATTTTCAACAACAATCAGCAAATCGTTTTAATGAGAAACAAATGTCTTCGCAGAAAGAGGAAGAGGAGTCCTGTTGGCGAGGAAGAGCAGCCGTTCTGTATTTTTTGTCACAACGTCCTGAAGGATCCGGTCTCTACCAGATGTGGACACTGGTTCTGCATCCAGTGCATCACCTCATACTGGAACCAGTCTGCTTCATTGGAAGACTTCTCCTGCCCCCAGTGTGGAGAAAGATCCAGAACGAGAGCTGGACTGCTGACAGCCAGGCAGACCAGCACTGTGGAAAGTAAGACTGTGGTTAGAGCCTCCTGTCTTTGCATTAATGTAAACTGTTCAACTCTGTGTAAAGCAGTAAAGTCACTGTTGTGTCACAGCCGAGACACGACGAGACTTCAAACAGCAGCTCGCATTAGCTTTCCTGCTAACGTCTGCCCGTTTCTTACCCCGAGATTCCACCCGGCGCCTCACCATGATGTAGCTCAGACGGCGTGTTTTTGTTCCGTCCTCCGTGCAGCCGGGTTCAGAAGCAGAGCGTTTGGCCTTCCTGCTTTTGTTAACTCACATTTTGTCATTTTCCTGTGTCTGACTTCCGGTCTGGCTCGATTTAGTTTGCGCTGGTTGATGCGTCGTCTGTGAAAAATAGACTCGTGTTTTCCACGGAGCAGAACGGAGGGACGGAGGCAGAGCGCACCCGATGGCAGCGATCAGCGCCATCATACGCGTCGCAACATTACGCTGCTGGTGGAATTTACGGGTAAACGTTACAAACGTCTTGTCCTGCAGGTCGAAACGTCATCCAGTAAGGAAAACTGCAACACCAGCATCAGTCAGGCTGCAGTAGAATGACGATTAGCTTGTCAGCTGCAACAGCTTAAAATGTCCTCCTGCTCATATCAACGTCTTGAAGTCTAGATGTTTTCAGTTCTTACTCTTCAAGTGGTCTTTTATGTTCAATAATCACCAAATTTTCTCCTTTGTCTTGCACTTTTTCTCTTTTTTTAGTGAGTGATGGTCTGCAGGAGGTTTTAGATGAACATAAGGTGAGTCTGAGGAGGAGATTTGAATGTGTGACTGAAGGAACTGATGGATCAGGAAGTGGAACCCTCCTCAACAGGATCTACACTGAGCTCTTCATCACAGAAGGACAGAGTGAGGAGGTGAATACTCAGCACGAGGTGAGGAAGCTTGAGGCAGCTTCCAAGATCAGGACTCGTTGTGATGCTCAGATCAAGGTCCAGGACGTCTTTAAAGCCTTACCTGACCAACAGAGACACATCAGAGTGGTCCTGACGAACGGCGTCGCTGGCATTGGAAAAACCTTCTCGGTGCAGAAGTTCACTCTGGACTGGGCAGAGGGCTCGGAAAACCAAGATGTCAGTGTGGTGGTTGTGCTTTCGTTCAGGGAGCTGAACCTGATCAAAGATGAGCAGTACAGTCTTCTCGGGCTGCTCCGTGTTTTCCATCCAACGTTACAGAAGGTGACAGCAGAGCAGCTGGCTGTCTGTAAGCTTCTGTTCATCTTTGACGGCCTGGATGAAAGCAGACTTTCACTGGATTTCACCAACAATCAGCTCGTTTCTGACGTCACACAGAAATCATCAGTCAACGTGCTGCTGACAAACCTCATGGAGGGGAATCTGCTTCCCTCGGCTCTGGTCTGGATAACTTCCAGACCTGCAGCGGCCAATCAGATCCCTCCTAAATGTGTTGACAGGGTAACAGAAGTACGAGGCTTCACTGACGCCCAGAAGGAGGAGTACTTCAAGAGGAGGTTCAGTGATGGAGATCTGTCCAGCAGAATCATCTCACACATCAAGACCTCCAGGAGCCTCCACATCATGTGTCAAATCCCAGTCTTCTGCTGGATCACTGCTACAGTTCTGGAGCACATGTTGACTCCAGACCAGAGAGGAGAGCTGCCCAAAACCCTGACTGACATGTACTCACACTTCCTGCTGGTTCAGACAAAGAGGAAGAAGCAGAAATATGATGAGGGTCATAGAATGGCTCCACAGGAGCTGATGGAGGATGATGGGAAAGTTCTTCTGAAGCTGGGGAGGCTGGCGTTTGAACATCTGGAGAAAGGAAACATCATGTTCTACCAAGAAGACCTGGAGCAGTGTGGTCTTGATGTGACTGAGGCCTTGGTGTACTCAGGAGTTTGTACAGAGATCTTCAAAAGAGAGTGTGTGATCTTCCAGAAAACAGTCTACTGCTTTGTTCATCTGAGCATTCAGGAGTTTCTGGCTGCAGTCTACATGTTCCACTGTTACACCAACAGGAACTCAGAGGTGCTGCAGGCTTTTCTGGAACAAGACACCAGTGACTTGCCCCTGGATGACTTTCTGAGTAGAGCAATGGAGAAATCTCTTGAGAGTAAAAATGGCCACCTGGACCTGTTTGTTCGCTTCCTTCATGGCCTCTCTCTGGAGTCCAACCAGAGACTCTTAGGAGGTCTGCTGGGCCGGACAGACAACAGTCCAGAGATCATCCAAAGAGCCATCGAAAACCTGAAGGGGATGAGGACCACCATCTCTCCAGACAGAAGCATCAACATCTTCCACTGTCTGATGGAGATGAAGGACCGCTCAGTATGCCAGGAGATCCAAGAGTTCCTGCAGTCAGAGGACAGTTCAGAGAAGAAACTCTCTGTGATCCACTGCTCAGCTCTGGCCTACATGCTGCAGATGTCAGAGGAGGTTCTGGACGAGTTCGACCTGACGAAGTACAACACAACAGAGGAGGGACAGCTGAGGCTGATCCCAGCTGTGAGGAACTGCAGAAAGGCTGTGTAAGTCCAGACGTGATTATCAGCATTGTAAAGAAACATAAAGCTGCTTTCCCACCTGGAGATGTTCCACCGCTCGATCTACTGACCATTCAGAATCACAGAGAAATGTTTTTAAGGAAAGTTTATCGGCAGTTTATTGTTCACCTTGATGTTCCTTTGGCTCACGGAGGCTTAATGCAGACAGCAGAAGAGCCTCAGAGCTTAGAGAGAGAGAGAAATATAAATTTCATCCGAGTCATCCCAGCTCGGCGTCTCCTGGCGGACTGGGACGTTGTTAGTCGAAAGAAATGACTAAATTCTTTCTGCTTTGTTGTAAATTCTGCATGAGTTGATAATACATTCAGAATTTGTTGTAGATAGCACAACAGCTCATAAAATTGCTCTATTTTTAAGGGAGTCTGGGGACTTTCTGCCAGGTGACAAAGGACTATACTGATTACTGTTTATTGTATCTGGAAAATTAGATGTTTTCATCAAATTTTGTCTTCTGTTATAAGATATAAATGGTGAAATCAGTTAAAAATAACTTATGAACATCTGCTGCTCATCATGATGCGTTCACTTACCGATATAATAATATAATAAACTGTATTTGAATAGCAGCTCATAGTGCGAACAACAGTGAAATATAAAGACAGTGAAGTTCAGTGATGGATCAGATTAAGCTTTTTTTTAATTAATACGAGTCCATTAAATTATGTCCGGATCGGACCTGATACCAGTGTTCAGGATCGGCTCAGGACATCCCTCATTATTGTTTCATGTGAAACGCTGAAATATGATTAACTGAACCTTGATGAAAGGGGTCCTTTCATTTAGTAGATCGGACTTTATTGTATTTTAACTTTGATATTTTATGCGACCGCAGACTTTCTGGCTGTCGACTCTCAAACACTCAGTATGAAGTTGTGACCTCAGCTCTGAAGTCCAACCCCTCCCATCTGAGAGAGCTGCAGCTGGAGTCCAACAAACTGCAGGAGCCAGCAGTGATGCTGCTGTCTGCTGGACTGGAGAGTCCAAACTGTCGACTGAAGACTCTCAGGTCGGTTCACTGTTTGTTTCATTCTGTTTTCTTTGGGTCAGGGGTCTGAAACCTCAGCCTGACCCCTGAGTACAAACCTCAGAACCGGTGTTTGGAGGTCTGTCATCCCAAATGACTGAACGCTTCGTCCCTGCTCCCTCTCAGAAATGATCTATAGGTACTGGATTACATTTAAGATGACAGTTTTTTTAATCCAACATGTCTGATTTGATAATCCTTCCAGACTCGACTGAGATCAGCAGCGTGTTATTGATCTGTGCTGACATGAAAAGGTGTATGACTGTCTGACGTTCAGTGATCCACAGTGACGAGGTGACCACTAACTGATCTGAACAGATGAAGAAATCTGCCTCGTGTTCTGATTTCAGGTTGAGTTACTGCAGTCTGTCAGAAGTCAGCTGTGCTTCTCTGGCCTTGGCTCTGAAGTCCAACCCCTCCCATCTGAGAGAGCTGGACCTGAGCTACAACAAGCTGTATGACTCAGGGGTGGAGCTGCTGCGTGACTTTCTGGATAGTCCAGACTGCAGACTGGAGGTTCTGAGGTCAGACGCCATGTTTTTATTTTTACTTAAAGCTGACATTCCTTTGATCAACACTCACTATCTTCATGCTTAAGTCTGTTTCTTCTTCAGCGGTTTAGTCTGTTGACCGTAGAGCAACGCTGAGCTCCACATTCAAAACCTTAATAGAACAAGAATACACTGGAAAATTCTACCTGCATCCCGTGGCGTTCAAGTGTTCAGAGTTTCCATTGTCTGAACATGTCGAATGACTTCTAAAGCCAAGTGTGTTATTGTTTATTCAGATTGCGGGGCTGCAGCTTGTCGGAGATCAGCTGTGCTTCTCTGGCCTCTGCTCTGAAGTCCAACCCCTCCCACCTGAGAGAGCTGGAGCTGAGCAACAACAAACTGCAGGACTCAGGAGTGAATCAGCTGTCGGCCTTTCTGGAGAGTCCAGACTGCAGGCTGGAGACTCTGAGGTCAGGCTCCATGGTTTTACTTCTAAGATTAGATGCTCACCGCTGGTCAGTTTTACTTTGAATTTGCCGGAATTTTGGCCTCAAGAGGCCTCAGATAGATAAATCTGACACTGTCGGCTGAAGTTCAGCTTATAACTTGAAAGGGAACACTTTTACTTTTAAAGACACACAAACAAAAGGCCGAATTAAATCAAACCCAGCGTAGCTTTTCAATTAGATCATCTTTATTTATGTGTAATACTTCTTGGGCACAAACACTGAGAGACTTCACTTCCTGTCTTTAGGCCTCAGCCCCCGCTGTTTCAGGTGTCTGTACACGTTTAATATTATCATTATTATTGTTATCATACGTACATGTAAGCATGTACAGGAAGTGAACTCCCCGAAGAGCCGGATGTGTTCAGAAGACTCCTCCGTTCAGATACGTGGCAGTCAGAAAGTCTGCTGGCGTGACCTCCAGTGATGATCTCGACAGTCGAGTGTGTGCTCTGCCACAATATTTTGGGTTAGAGAATAAAATAAAATTTCGACCAGTGATTCGAGCCGTTGGCCTTCAGGAGGCGGACGTCTCTTCACCTTTTCTGTTTTACAGTTTTGAACCTGCATCCTGTTGGTGTCAGGTGTTTTCAGATAAAAACACGCCTCTGAAGTCACGTCACGTGTTCTCTGTTCAGGTTGAGTTACTGCAGTTTGTCAGAGGTCAGCTGTGCTTCTCTGGCCTCGGCTCTGAAGTCCAACCCCTCCCACCTGAGAGAGCTGGAGCTGAGTGGAAACAGCCTGCAGGACTCAGGAGTGGAGCTGCTGTGTGACTTTCTGGAGAGTCCAGACTGCAGACTGGAGACTCTGAGGTCAGACTCCACGGTTTTATTTCTTTGATCAGATAAATCATACGTGACGTGAAAGCTGAGGTGACACTAAAGTGCAGGTGTAAAGCTGGCTACACAGCATGAGTTTGTGTGGATGGAGCCGGTGGAGCTGAGATAAGAGCTTTCTCACCGTTGGTATTTCATACCTGCGTCCCGTCCAGGTGTTTCATTGTCTGACCTTCTACATTCCAAAGCTTCAGCTCTGAACGGGTTATTCAACACTGAATGTTTCAAGCAGGAATGTGGTTTAGTCACGTTGCCTCCTTTACTCTCTTCAGATTGAGCGACTGCAGCTTGTCAGAGGTCAGCTTTGGTTCTCTGGCACAGTCCAACCTGTCCCACCTGACCGAGCTGGAGCTGACCAACAATGTGCTCATGGTTTCTGGACTGCAGCTGCTGTCTGATTTCCTGGAGAGTCCGCGCTGTAGACTGAAGTCTCTCAGGTCAGTAGAGGATCGTGCCAGTCCACGCTGACTTCAACAGTGTCGTACCTAACCCAGATCCAGCATTTCCTGTGAACCTCCAACCTTCTCAGAAGCTGCCTTCCTCTGTGAACCTGTGGTGATTGGCTTCAAGACAGAGTCAGCCAATCAGATGAGCCAGAAGCTTGTTGTTCTCAGAGCTGGATTACGGCTGACGGGTTTCCATGATGTCATAGAGACAGAGGTCCTCATTGATCAGACCGTCGTACCATCAAATCTGACCTCAAAGTGTTTGTTCTCCCATTTCAGCACTGAACAGCTGATCAGTTCATTGTTGTCACAGCTCTCAGATCAGTGCGAATGAAACCTGAAAATCACTGGCTCTTACTTCAGAGAACCATCATTACATTTAGTAACCATGTGGTCTTTCGACAGAGCAGAACCTCTGCTGAAGTCCAGTCAGAGTAATATCTCTGTTTCTGCAGCCGTGATGCGTTCAGGGGCTCCACTGAAGTCCCTGCTGCTGCTTTATTCTGCATGTGCTGTTTCACTGACTGTCAGCTGAAGAAGGCGTCTGTGTAAACTCTGACCTATGACCTCTGCTGTCTGTCTTCTTCTCTCATCAGTCTGTGGTGATCTCCGTCAGAGTGAGCGAGCTGAACGTTGATTGGCCGAAAGCCGGTCAGCTGTGTCCTGATGATCCAGGGAGTTAGTGGGAGGTGGAGTGGAGAGGAGAGCTTCAGGCAGCAGTGACTGACAGAGGAGTCACAACATGTGCAGATGACTCTCAGTGAACTGCTCTGAGATCAGCTCCACTGCCAGACACACTGAGACTCCTCCACTCCTCCTGCTCCACGCTCAGCACCTCCTCCACCGGGACAGGAAGATACAAAGAGTGAGGATTTAATCGAAGCTTCACGCTGAAACATGCTGTCAGCACTTTTCTAACCTTTGTCACAGTGAATACCAGAAAGTCTGAGTCACCTTCTGTTCAATGAGTCAGCAAAATGAGCACGAGAACACAACAACTTAATTATATAGATGATTTTCTCTTTGCACGCGGGGATGGATAGGTGTGTGTGTGTGTGTGTGTGTGTGTGTGTGTGTGTGTGTGTGTGTGTGTGTGTGTACACACACTAGGGATACACCTGATACTGAATGTTTTATTCAGGAAAACAGAAATAATTCGATGGAAACATGGGGGGGGGGGGGGGGGGGGGGGGGAGCAGTCAGCTCCGTGATTGACAGGCGTCAGTGTGTCGGCCATTACATTTCATACAGAGAGGCTGGGTGGACTGGTTATACTGGGACAGAGAGGCTGGGTGGACTGGTTATAGTGGGACAGAGAGGCTGGGTGGACTGGTTATAGTGAGACAGAGGCTGAGTGGACTGGTTATACTGGGACAGAGGCTGAGTGGACTGGTTATAGTGGGACAGAGAGGTTGGGTGGACTGGTTATACTGGGACAGAGGCTGGGGGGACTGGTCACACTGGATGAGGACTTTGTGGTGCACAGGGCTCCAGAATGATGTCCAGCCACTGTGCTGCCTGAACAGAGCATAGTGTGTTCCACCTTCCTCTCTCTGCATTAATAGACTTTATGTTTTTCTACATCTGTTTTCTGCCTCTCTGATGTTTTATTCTGCCAGCAGTGTTTTCATTTCTTCAGTCTGATTCTGTGTTCAACGCTCTTTTATGTATTTGTCCCCGTCTTATATTTATAATTGATTATCCGTGGTATCCAGGGGCCGTCAGATCTGTCTGTATGAACGTCAGGACTTGATGGTGTGACGTTGTTCCACATTAACACGTCAAGAGGCTCAAAGGCGGCAGTGTTAGAATTTAACACTGGTTTTCTGTCGACCTTCTTTATATACATTTTTTTTATTTTTTTTAATGTTAGTTTTTATTTCCTTTTGATTTAGAAAAGGTTTTTGCACTCAGTCTCTGTTCAGACTGTATTAAACGTAGTTCAGTTGAAAAAGTAAAAGGTGAGAAGAGAGATGTAAAGTTCAGGATGATGATGTGGAAATATATTTGATCATTTCATGCCAACATTAAATCAGACTGTTTTTCCACAGAACATCAGAAAATACAACATTTGTCAGATTTATCGTGACTTCTCGTCTTCTGTGTCAAGACAGAGACAGATGATGACGTCTCTGTGCACCTCTAGTCTGCACACGTGTGTGTGTGTGTTTACAATATATGTGCATGTACAGGTGTGTGTGTGTGTGTGTGTGTGTGTATATGTGCATGGTACCTGGTTGCTGTTCATATATTGCTATAACTTCTGACTTAAATTTATCACTTACCAATCAGCCTTATCATGTGAACTGATATGTTTATAATCAGTTACTTTTTAAAAAACTCTATTCCATCTTTGTCTGGTTTTATTTAATTTTTGTTCTTAAACTCTGTAAATCCACTAACATGGCGTCATGTAATCTCTAATAGTGCAAATAAAGACTGATGAAGGTCTGTGGTTTTCCCACCAGACGACTCAAACTGTGCGCCTGCAAGCCTTCATTTCAGCCTGCGTGTGGATTTGACCTCTTGAGATGTGAAGCATCACAGTCTGCAAGACACAGATCAGAAAGACAAAACATACCCTCAGTGGCCACTTTATTAGGTATACCTGAACCTGCTTGTTAATACAAATATCTGTACAGCCAATCACGCTGCAGCAACTCAATGCAGGAAGTGTGCCGACATGGTGAAGAGGTTCAGTTTCAGTTGAGACCAAACCTCAGAGGGTGAAAAAGTATGATTTTATGATGTAAGTGTGGACTGATTGTTGGTGCCAGATGAGAAAGTTTGATCATCTCAGAAACTGCTGATCACCATCCTCTCCACAGAGGAGGGTGTGAAGGCCTGAAAGCACCCAGTGAGCAGCAGCTCTGTGGGCGAAATCGCCTCGTTAACGAGAGTTGAATAACCAGGCGACAGAAACTCAAATCAGCAGGCGTGACAGCAGAAGAGCGTCTGTGAGTACGCAGCACAGGAACCTTGAAGTGGACGGACTACAGCAGCAGAACGCCACAGCAGGTTCCTGTCAGCTAAGAACAGGAAAATGAAGCCACAGTGGGTTCAGACTCTCCAGAACTGGACAGTCGACGATGGAGAAACCTCACCTGGACTGTATCCCTTTATGTCCACAGTCTTCAGCGCTGAGGAACCTTTTTCCTGTCGAGGGCGTTTCAGTAAATCCTTTGAACAGAGCTGCTCTCAGCAGCAGCTCGTTGCTTTGCCGCCCAATGATTTAATGTCGTAGGTTTTCGGGCACATCAGCTGGTTCCACATTAAACAGCAAATATGTTCAGTTCCTTTTTTTACTTTCATGTTCTGAAGCCTTTCACCAAATGCCTGAAGAGGTTTTCACACTCGGCAGCATTTTCAGACGTCACAGCAGCTTTTTCCTCTTTCCAGCTGCACTTCCCACATCTTTAATGTCTCTTCACATGATTTCACATTAGAAAGCAGAGAGCTGAGAAGCTGCTGGAGCCTGAAGTTCAGCTCTGAGAGGTTCTTGATAATGTCCACCATGAAGTTCTGGGTGCAAACGGGGTCCTACCCAGTATTATATAGAAATAATGATAATAAACTTTATTTGTACAGCACCTTTCATGCAGGACTTGCAGCTCAAACTGGTTTACAGAAAAGAAATTGCGTGCACCAAGTGAGTGCTTTAAGAGATAAAAATGGAGTAGAATAAGAGTGAAAACAAAAATATGGATAAAGCATCAAATCACGGCATATAATAAAAAGATATAGGTTCAAATAGGTTACACAGAATGCATAAAATCAAGTAAAACACATTTTAAAAGAAGTGCAGCAGCGCGAGCACACAGGTTTCAGACCTGTTTCAGGAACCAGCAGCTCGTTAGTTAAATGCTGAAGTGAAGAGATGACTTTGTAGTTTTCTTTTGAAAATAATCTGCGAGCTGCGTCCCTGATGTCTGCAGGCAGTTTGTTCGGAGCTCCGTGGACGAAGGCTGCGTCCCTGATTGTCTTCAGTCATTCCCACGAGTGGACACACTGTCTGCCAGTCAAACTGTCTGTCTCTCTCTCTGCTTGTTAATCTGTCTGCTTTTCTTTACTTGTTCTTTCTTTCTTTCTTTCTTTCTTTCTTTCTTTCTTTCTTTCTTTCTTTCTTTCTTTCTTTCTTTTTTGCCTGGATAAAGGAACAATGTGCGCTGCAAGACCAACTCAGTTTAACTGAAGACAGATATCAGCAACATTCATTCATTCATTCATTCATTCATTCATCTATCTTCTATACCGACTATCCCTTTCGGGGTTGCGGGGGCTGGAGCCTATCCCAGCTGTCAACGGGCGAGAGGCGGGGTACACCCTGAACCGGTCGCCAGTCGATTGCAGGGCCACATATATAGACAGACAACCATTCACACTCACACTCACACCTAAGGACAATTTAGAGTCACCAATTAACCGAACGAGCATGTTTTTGGTCTGTGGGAGGAAGCCGGAGAGCCCGGAGAGAACCCACGCATGCAGGGGAAGACCATGCAAACTTCACACAGAAAGGCCCTGCCCGACCCGGGGATCGAACCACCGCCACCGTGCCGCCCCATATCAGCAACAATGATTTCTTATTATCAGTTTTACCATTACTGTTGTTGTTGTTGTTGTTGTTACTGACTGTACGCCGTGTAAGATTTTCATACAAATCAACAGTATTCACATCTGTCATAAACATGAATGATCCTTGTTTTATACTCATTCTGACACGTAGACGGGCACCTGCCTAAGGCCTCTTGAATTTGTGTTTCTTTGATTAAAAATGTATTTATGTGATTTTTCCTTTGTTTGTGCCTCCAAACGTATAATAATCTGTAACAGATAAAGACGAACCTGCCTCCGTGTTAAATGTGGACCGGTCCATTTCGATATCTATATTATCACCCACATTTTCATAGTTAATGGACTATTCCACCTTGACCTTAGACCTCTGAGTGCGGCATTTGCGCCAAATCTAAAGACGTTAGCAGTTGTTGTTAACATCACAGACTCAAACGTTACCAAAGCGGAGTGTTCAAAGTGGGTTTGGGCAGAGACAGAGGAGGCACGAAGGCGATCATTTTAAGGAAAGTTTGCCTGGAATGATGATTTTGTTCTAGATAAAACAGTCAGAGACTTCAGGACGGAGAATCAGCAACTAGCCGATGTTACAACAGGTGGAAACTAAGCTAGCTAACGTTAGCAGGCTAGCGCAAAGTGCACGTCTGTTTCGCAAAATGCTAAAATGCTAAATGATCGCAGCGAATCCTCCAGCGTCGATTCCTGTTTTATTCACTGCTGAACTTCTTCCTTCTGTGAGGACTTAAAACTTCCTGCTGGTCGTAACTCCGAGGAGGACAGAAGCTGAGTGGACTGGTTATACTGGGACAGAGAGGCCAGGAGACTGGGGCTGAGAGGACTTGGTATGGCATGATCCCAACGGCCAAGCACAGAAGTTGAACCAAAGCAGATCATTGAGGACTTCAGGTGCACACAGTCACGGACTGACCTTCAGACAGGTGAGTGCACCCATTGCCGAGTAACATAGCTGTGTGTGTGTGTGTGTGTGTGTGTGTGTGTGTGTGTGTGTGTGTGTGTGTGTGTGTGTGTGTGCGCGTGTGCTGCCCGGTGTGTAAAAGCTGCAGCTCTTTGCTTTCATGTACGTTTGTGGCTGCTGAGCGGTTTGCATCGTTTCTTCATCTCTGTGTTGTTCTGTGTTGCTGATGTTTTGTTGTGCAGTTCTTTGGAATAATGTTGTTCGTTGCACCTGCCGCGGTGTCCACAGCTATTTTTCTGTTGTTTGCCGTGTGTGTTCAGGCTTCACAGAAGAAGGCAGTTGTGTATTTCTGATTGATAATCAGATGTGCGCGCAGGCTACCAAGTGTGTCAGTATGGATTGAGTTTTGGAATTTGTTGTTGGTTGGTTGGTTGGTTTTATGTGAGGACTCGGTGTCCTGATGTGATGATTCTCCACTGGTGTTGGACTGACTTTTAAAGAAGCTGATGCCTAAAGGTGTTTTTTCATTTTACAGTAACTTTATGTATCATCACAGTCTCGGTGCCAGAGGAAATCTTCCGGCTCTACACGTTGTTTACCTCTATGCTTCTCTGATGTCCTCTGCCACTCTCGCTCCTTTCCCCATTCGGTGAATTAAGGGTTTATTTCTACCAAACTAGAGCTGGTGGTGATTGTTGAACAGTTGACGAAAAACAACGAAGGTTTGGTGAGCTGGAGTTCCTCCCGTGTACTACAGGGTCGTCAGTGGCCCCCCAAGGGTCAGTTTTGGGTTAGGTGTCTTGTGTTTGTTCATGATTAATGTAATCACCTTATTTTGTTGTAATCAGGTGAGGAAACTAAATAAAATATTATGATAGTAAATAATTTTATCCTTTAAAGGTTTAGTTTTGTAGAGTATGGTTCCAGATAACTAAAAAGTACAATGACGTGTTTGTTGGTTTTACTGTCGCTCTAACAAACACAGTGTCATCATTAGGCTGCAGTTTTTAAATCTTTTTTAATTTGAGGTAAAATGTGAATTTCTCATTAACATGTGAAACATGTTGGGCTGTAGGCGTGTCAGCTGTACTGTGGATCAGACATAATCTTACATCTAACAAACAAGTAGGATTTAATCACGAATGATTTCTGCTGAGAGGAGGAAAAGGGAAATGAACGTTTGTACGAGCTGTGAAACAGGCCTGTGTATCATGCAATCTAATACAGAAGCTGGGTAATAAATCCAGCTCTGTCAGATGGATGATGAGAACGCAGCTTGTAGTGTTGCAGTGGATTGCATTATCCTGCACCAGTGTTCACATTATTGTGTCCACCCCTGTGTGTGTCCTCACCGCTTATAAGTCACTTCAGTATAGGGCATGTGTGAACACAAGGGGGCAGTGCAGCCTAAGAGAAGGACAGGAAGCAGTGAGCAGTCAAACAGCAGTGTGCAGCTACTGAATCTCATGTTTCCAAAAGAGAGAAACCAGGAGAGAAGACACAGAGACAGAGACAGACAGAGACAGAGCATCCACTGGGCTTAACTGAGACGGACTCACTTAGACACTGACGTCAACTCAAACGGACACACTAATTTCCAGTCACCTCAAAGCCTGAACGTACCTGGCAGTTCATCTGCTGTGTTTGTGTTCATATACTTCCAACTGGTTTTAAACTGGTTTCCAACTGGTTTTCTGTCCTTGAAGCAGCCAGTTTGTTGGAATGATCTGTTTGTTATTAATTATGTCTTTGTGTGTCCACGCACCCCACGAGTCATGTCATGTCAAACCAAGTGTCAAATCAGACATCAGCCACTCGTGTTTATTTTATAGATAGAAAAAGATCATTAGAGATAATTAGCATTTTTCTCCTCACACTGGAGACCCTATGCTCCATTTACTTTGTTTAATTTGGCTTTTACTGTCATTTTATTTCTGTTTTTAGTTGTTTTCATACATTTTATCAGCAAACAGTATTTTATATTTGTTTTTTTTTTAAATTTAACACCTTATATAAAGCACTTTGTACTTTGGCTCTCTGTAAATAAACAGTGGGATACACTCAGTTGCCAGTTTATTAGGTACACCTAACGAAAACTAATGCAGCCTAATGCAACAGTCCTGCAATAAATTCTATGTTTGTGAGTGTTATAATGTTCAGTTTGTGTTGAAACTGTTTTAGAGAAGTTGATTCAACTGTTTGGTTTGTCAAAATATTACGTTATACAGTCGAACATTTAATTGACTGTAATTAAGGCAGAAAGTAGTGGTTGTGATCAGTGGGACACCAACTACAAACTACCTGGTGTTCACAGCGGCGTGAAGTGAAGTGAAGTGAAGCCTCAAGACTAACCAGACCTGCATCAGACCTGAGGTCAGATTCATGTAAAGAGAAAACAAACGGGGAACATTAGAAGGAGTCTACATGGTGACATTCTGTCATTCTCTTTCATATTTCAGAAAACATGCAGCCTTTGTCACCTGATCATCACGTTTATCTCGTGATCTCAGATTTGAAATAGTTTGGACCGACCGTGTTCTTCACTGTCATATTAAAGTGTATCATGTAAACCAGCTCAGACCCGCAGTGGAAAACCAGGCCACTGGTGGGATCAATGGAGAAAATTCAAGTCATTAGATGGTGTACAGGCGATTCAGGGTTTCTGCAGTGTGTGGCCTTTGTTCTGAAAGCTATCTGTCATCTTTCTCTCGTTATTTTGTGTCCATCCCTGCCGTCCTTTCCTCCACCGCTGAGTCTCCACAGCACACACAGCTTCTCCCCTGTTTGTAGCAGTCTGACAGCAGTGATGGTGGTGATGGTGCTCAGGTTTTTACAGTGATACAGACAGGAAATGTAGGGCCGATGAAATATTAATGTGGAATCATGGGAGGTCCAATGAAATCCATTAGACTCAAATCAATAGGAGGAGTAAGCAATGCTGGGCTCCCTTCCTTGAATGACCCAGATGAAAATAACTGTGGTGGACATGTGGAGAATCTGCAGTGAATAGGTGGTGGAAGTGTGAAGGAACATCACATTCTCTAATGAAACCCAGACATTCACTGTTGCTCTCCCTTCTCTCCCCTTTTATAGAAGTGAGATGCGTGTGGAATAAATATTCGCTGTAATGTAGCTTTTAAATGAAATGAAATGTAGTTTAAATGAATGTTTAGTGGAACAGTACATTATAGAGCTCTAATGAAGTGTCTGAATTACTCTGGTGTTTTCACTCTCAGCCAAAGCCTGGTGGCGTGTGCTGCTGCACTTACTGTTATGCTTTGCGTCATAACAGCGACTTGTTTAGCAGACCAGCAGCTCCAGGTCCTGCAGACCAGGACCTGCCACTTGGGTTTCAAGATAAATCTGAGTGGTCGTGAGGTGATTAAGAGGACAGGAAGGACGAGGAAAAACATTCGTCTAACAACAAAATTCAGTTTATTTTTTCTGACTTATCTGAATACTTCTTCAGGCGTCTAAAAATAATTAAAGGTCACAGTGATGTTTGTAGCTCAGACGTTTTATATGACCTGTTGTGAGAAGGGTCACAAGCTAACAAGACTGAGCTAAAAGCTGTGGTATCAGCATGCTCACAAAGACTGTACTAACAGTATGATGTTCAGCAGGTCCAACATGTTGTGTGTGTCGACCTCGTTTAGCACATTAGCATGCTAACATTAGCTGATTAGTACTGAACACGGAGTACTGCTGAGGCTGATGGGAATGTTTTACAGGTCTTGAGTCATAAATCAAAGTAATGGACAAGTAGGATTACCAGAGATATTACAGTTCATCCTGAGGGGATCATGAATGTCTGAACCACATTTCATGGGAAACCATCCAATATTAGATTTATCGTTTGTTCGGTATTTGAATCACAAATGTTAGCCTCGTGGTGGCATTGGAGGGATATTGGAGGGTCAGTGGGATAAATCATCTGGGAACCATGAACGTTTGGACCAAATTTCATGGAAATGTGTGCGAGACTTGTTTATATTCTATATTCTAAACAACTGACAAACCAGTCATTCTATCTGCATCACCTCTTTACGTTTTTCCTGTGGTTATAAGGAAGTATCACCGCACTTGAGTCCTACCAGAATAGAACAAAGCCCTCACGAGATGCTCTGAGTTTAAATGATGGTAACTGATGCAGCAGCTGAGATCAAATGACATCCACCAGGAGACAGAATCAATGGACAGAGCGACCAGAGGCCTCTCTCCATATAAACTGATGTCAACAGGCCCCCCTGGCGTCTTGGCTCCCCCACATCTGCATACAGTCTGTATATCATCCTTTTCCCAACACAGCAGAAATGTAACCCAGCAGAGGAGCAGCAGCTTCCTCTCTCATGTTTCCCTCTCAGCCTCCTCTTCTCCATCTCCTCCTCCACCCCTCACTGCTGCTGCCTTTCTTACATTTCCTCCAGGTCTTGTTACAGCACATTTTTAGCATTCATGACAGTGTTTTAGACATTTATGGTCCCCAGAGGATGAAGACTGTGGTGATGTTTGTGTGGTAGAAATGAGCGGCGGCTACGTCTGTCTGCTAAGATAGAAAATCACCATCTAAGTGCATCCAATCACCATTTATTTTGCTTTCCATAATAACGGTAGCGTTGGTCGGCTACATCACAAATACCCGACTTAAAGGGGAACTGGACTGATTCTACACATCAGTGTGGGTTTTCTGGTTGTGGAGCTCTGCTGCATGTGTTAAGTAGTAGTTTAAAGCCTTTAGTGTCTGCAGAGGGAGCTGTGAGGTCTGATAAATGGGCTGAAGACTGAAGGTTTGGAAATGAAACAAATCTGTTGGTGTGGAGCTAGAAAGATGTGAGCTTAGCAGACCTCTGCAGTCTGCTGCTCATACAGCTTAACACAAATCTGCAACCACATTTTCAGCAGCTAGAGTTGCATTGTGGGTAATGTATGTGCCAGATTTGACAAGAGGGAAGAAGTACTGTAAACTCATGTTTACTTTCCTTTATGGTAGATAGTATTTCCATCTTTACAACAAAGAGCGCTTACCTCCATGACTTTATCTTCACATATTTTCTGAGAATATTACCTGTAAATAAAAATAGACTTTTTCTTTCCTTCGTCTCCTCTGAGGTCTCCCCTGCATGGCACCATGTGCAGCCTGTTTGTAGCCTGAGAGCTGAGAGCTGCCACAGAAACAGTCAGCAGACTCAGAAGCAGCAGTTCCCTCTCTCATGTTTCCCTCACCTGCCTCCTCCACCTCCTCCACCCCCTCCACCCCCTCCACCTCTCACTGCTGCTGCTTTTCTTGCAGTTGCCTCCAGGTCTTGTTACAGCACATTTTTAGCATTCATGACAGTGTTCAGATGAGTTTCCTCGCTTCTGCTCATGATTATTATTGTTGTTAATATTATTACGACTCCTGATTCCAAAACAGTCTGGACTCTGGAAAACACAAATAAAACCAGAATCAGTCGCTAACAATCAAACTGTGTTCACTGACAGCAGTTTCCTGAAGTGTCTCTGAGTCCATGTGTTCATCTCTTTCATCCAATCATGTGTTCACAAAGTGGTGAACTCGCTCCATCCTCTATGAATGACTGAGCCTTTCCAGGATGCCCCTTTCATACCCAATCATGATGCTCTCACCTGTGATCAATCAGCCTGTTTACCTGTGGAATGTTCCAAACAGGTGTTTTTGGAGCGTTCCACATCTTTCAGTCTGTGAAACGTGTTGCTGCATCAGATTCACAATAAGCAGATATTTACAGAAATCAATGAAGCTGATGAGGAGAAACATTAAATATATTGACTATATATCAAAAACGAGTATCATGTTTTTGGAACTGGGTTTTATTATCATTATTGTTATTATTATTATTATTAGTAGTCTTTTATTTATTGATCAGCTCCTCTCTTGTCGCCTTTGGATATTAGCAGCTGGGAAGTCAGAGGACAAAGGTTAGACAGTGTGCTTGGTGAGATCTAACAGTAAAACTCACGTGTTTGAAGAATGGAGATCCCCTCTGTTCATGAAGAAGAAGGCATATATTTGTAAACGGGTCAGGAGAAGTCGACGGATGGTTGGAGAGGTTTTCTGAGTTGCTGATTCCTCTGAAATGTCGCCCCAGGCAGAGAAACGACTTTCTTGACAGCGTGATGCACAAGCTGAACAATGCAACAGATTTCTAACAGGCCCTGAAGAGGGATGGCTTTACTGCAGATGCTGATGAATGCTCACTAAATATCACAGCTGTCTGCGGTGCAGGGGATTGATGGAGGAGGAGGAGGAGAAAGGGAGACAGAAAGGAACAGATGAGTGAGGAGTAATGTGAGAAGATAGAAGAGAAGGGGTGGATGACTGGGACAGTGCGATGAGGAGAAGGAGGAGGCATTATTTAGACATGAGGAGAAGAAAAGGAGGTTGGTACTGGAGACAGGAGAAAATTTAAGGAAAGGAAGATCAGAAGATGGATGAGGAGGTCTCAGAAGAAGGAGTCAAGCAAAGAGGGTCAGGAAGGAGAACGAGTGGAGGAATAAGAGAGGGTGGAGAGAGGAGAAGAGAAGAGTAAGTAAGGGAGGAGGACAAGGAGTGAAAATGGAGGAAGATTTGAAGCTTGTACAGAGAAGAAGCAGGTGGAGGGAACGGGAGTGGTTTGAAGGAAAAGTTTGAAATTAAGGTGAAGAAGAGAAGGACGATGATGGGAGGGGGAGATTAGACTGATCCCATCGTATTTGAATGGACTGATATAAAATCAACCCGTTCAGATGGTGATCATTTCTTTACGGGGCGCTGCTGTCAAGTTTTGTCTTCCTCAGTGTTTCAAAGCTCCTCTTCATCACAACACTGTGAAAAATAATAAGCTGGTGAGACCGAAGAAGGATGAGGAAAAATAGGTGAAGCAGGAAAGAAAAGGATGATGCTGGACGGAGGAAGAGAAGAGGTGGGGGAGGAGAAGTAAGAGAGCATGAGGATGAGGAGATGAAGAAAAGCTGATGTAGAGGAAGAAAGTTCAATAAAGAAAGAGCTGAAGAGGAAGCAAGAATGTGGAAAAGGATGAGGGACAGCAGGGATGACATTTGAACAAAGGGAGGACAGACAGAAGAGAGACAAACAGAGGAGGAGGATGGTTATTGGGGTTGGAGGTGGGAAGAACCTGAGGAAGAGAGGGCATTTTTGGGATGAGGAGAGAAGGATGAGGAAGACGATGACCATGAGGAAGGAGTTAACAGGAAGGAGTCGGATGATTAAACTGCTCACAGCGTGAGGTGCAGACAAAAACAAAACAACAGACTTCTCACCGAGCTTGAAGAAGGAGGGTGGAGGTGCTGATGAATGGTCGTTAAATATCACAGCTGTCTGCAGCTCCGAGGGGAGGAGCTCAGGGAGGGAGGAGAAGGTGGTGAAGGAGGACAAACTAATACAAAGAGGAGAAGAAGAGCATGATGATCCGGGCTGGAGCAGAGCTGTAGTTTCAGAGAAACAAAAGGAGATGGTAAAGGAAGATAAAATGAGGAAGAGGAGGTGGCTATTAGGAGGAGCAGGAAGGAGTAGGAGTTGGCGACCGCTCGCTCACAGCGTGGCGTTCAGTCAGAACAATACGAGAGATTTCTAACCAGCCTGCAGAGAGATAAGTTTAACTGCTGATGAATGGTGGTTAAATGTCACTGCTGTCTACAGGAGAGGAGGAGGAGGAGGAGGAGGAGGAGGAGGAGGAGGAGGAAGTGTTAGGGAAGGTGAGGAAGCAGGAAAGGAAGCTGCTGAATGAAGGGTTCATGGATATCAGGGCTCTCTGTCGAGCTTTAGGCTCTTCCACAGCACATCATGCAGTTTTCACTAAAACAGAGGCCACTGAAATCTTTTTGAAATGAGGTCAAACGAGCTTTGTTTCAGACAGAAGATGAGAGAGAGAGAGAGAGAGAGAGAGAGAGAGAGAGAGAGAGAGAGAGAGAGAGAGAGAGAGAGAGAGCGGCGCACTGCCTGTCAAATAAAGAGCTTTTCTCAACAGAAACAGATTTATTTCAAGGCAACATGGAGACGATCAAGTCAGACAGGAAGTTTGAGCTGCTGAACAGTGACATGTGCATGTGCCTCACAGGCCTGGGTCAATGTGAAATGGCCTGTTGTGATTGGTCCAGACTTGACATGTGATAGAAACCTAATAAATGGTGTCTTTTACCTTTTGTAGGAAGGGAAACTACACTCTCCTGTATGTAGTAGCATCCAGGGCTGTCCCAGTCCTGAGTTCAGTTCAGTGGCATCTCCCGAATTTTGGCTGTCTGAGTACTTTTCCAACATGGCTGCTGCCAAAAGATCTGTTATAATGTTTAGTGAGCTTGTTTCAGGCTAATAGTTCTGCAGTAGTACCTGAAATGGTTCATACGTCTGTAAACAAGGCTCTGTCATGTGAAAGTGTCCTCCAAACATTTCCAGAGAGCGACTAATAAAACATGAGGTCAGCTGTTATATTAAGACCTGATGAGAAGTTCACAGGGCTGCAGAACCACACTGCTCTCCATAATGACTCATTGTATGAGACATAAGAAACGTTTGAGCTTTTCCAGGCTGTTTCCTCCATAAATGACATTTACTGTTGCCTAGTAGAGAGCTGACAATCTTTCTTAGGATCTCTAGAGTCATCGGTCCAAACGACTGGACCCACATCCTCATCACCTCAGCTTGAGGCCAATGATGTGTTTGGAAAATCTTTTCACAACCTTAATGTGGTGCAACAACGTTGTATTAATTAAAAGTATACTCCCACACTGTGACAAATATGGTTATATATTCATTTTACCACTTTGACTTTTATCTCGTGACCCTTTTAGCCTCAGCGCTTTTCAACTTCATGTATTTATTCACGACAGTGGTTTGGTTTTCCGTGAGACGAACACAGATCTCAGTTATCCACTTATTCTCCTTCCTTTCCTCTTTTACTCTCTGATACTGGAGGACTTTCATCGTGAATATCAGCAGATTTCTTTACACAGACACGTTATACCCAGAGTGTTAGCCTGACCTCTAAACGTGCTGTGCTTTTTAGTTTTTCAGTTTTAAGCAATGAAGTAAAGCAATTTATGCTCCATCTTCCAAGATTTTAGGCTCCAGGCAACATAAAGCTGATAACATGGAAGAAGGGTTTCACTGTGATACTTGTTGATGCTCTGTGTGTATTTTTTTTACAGTAAATCTGTGTGTGTGTTGTAACATGACATTAACAGAGACAAGAAGAGGACCAGGAGATGATAAAAGTATTTAAATCAATGTGCAAAACAGTTATTAAAACTAACAGGCAGTAAAAACCAAACTGCAGCAGCGCGTCTCCACAAACTCAGCGGGCAGCAGGAATAATATCCACAGATCGCAGTCACATCCACGGGCATGGCGGGCAGTCTGCGGGCCGGCTCGTAAAAGCTAACGTTGTGATTGATAGCGCGTGGCCGACAGGGTGGTCAGGACCTAATGCTAATTAACGATCTGTGTTCCTCCACACATCCAGAAGGCCGCCCACGGTCCAGTTTCACACTGTGAGGGTTTGGAGTGCAGCAGCCGTCGTCCTGATCAATCCTGAGCTGCATCACAGCTGCCTGAAACGTTTATTTCTTTACAGTAAATCAGTGAAATGTCCACCAGGGCGTGGTCTCTAAGTCTGAGCACATGGTTTGGGTGGGTGACGGACTCAGACGTCCGAGCCGATCTGTCCATCGCTGATCTACAGGCTGACAGGCCGGCGAGCACTAAGTTTGTTTGGTAGCTGAGCAGGTGGTGAGAGCTTTGGTCAGTGTTGGACTTGGAGCGTGAGCAGAGGTCTATTTCCTGGAAGCAGTGAAGTCTCAGTAGGAAGATTAGAGCCGGCGACAAAATAAACAGACAAACGTGCTCAGTACGTTTCACTGATTCTGTTTGTTGTTGCTCATGTTTACATTAAAACGTTCGTGATTTTGCCTTAATTTGATAGTAATAAGGATACGGACAAAAGGACTGCAGATGTGGCAGTATGTGCTCTGTGTCAAACCCTTTTGTGTTTCCTCTTTCTTGATTGCTGTGTTTCACTGTAAATTCGTTGCTTTGAATCGGTGTGTGCTGCACACAGTTAATGTCTGCTGCACCTCCTGCCCCTTCACACTTCACAAACTTCTCGTGTTCAGTCTTATTTACGGCCGTAATCTGCGCTGAAGGTAATTGCAGAGAGCACAGCATCTCATCCAGGTCGATGTTGGCCTGACAGTCTGTGGGGGTCACATCCCCTCTCCCCAGTCCCCAGAGTCTGTCATGAGAGAAGTAATACCCTCGCCTGAGGCCACGGCTCCCTGCTGGCAGATGGTGGCTTAGAGGAGGAGCTGCTGGTTCAAGGGGCCAAATATACAACCCCCCTTAATCCAGTCAGCTCAGTGCTTCACCTTCCCTCTTCCTGCTGATGTTTTTGCTCTCTGTCGAGTGTGTCTCCTCCTCTTCCTCCTCAGTCCCACAAGTACTTTTCATTAAAACCTTCCCTTGTCTTTTCAAGATGATTTTACTCTCCCCCAAATGGCACATATGTCCCACCTCCTGAATTCATCATGTATCTGTTCATTTTTACACTCACCTACAGTGTCCATCCATCCATCCTCCATGCAGCCCTCCTCCTCCTCCTCCCTTTGTCTTTTTTTGTCAAATCTTTTTATCCCCGTGTCCTTCTCATTTCCCCATGGACCTGCCAGTCTGACCTGAGAACAGCTGTTTGAGCTCCTGACTGCACTTGGAAAGACATGCCACCAGCTTATGTCACACACTTTGTCTAATCCTGAAGGATCTGAGTAATGAGCCCATGCTTTTAATCGCCTGCATGCTAACATTTTGACATTCGCTGATTAGCAAAGTGCAGCTGAAGTGTTGTTAGCTGTGCAAACTAAAATTTTCACTTGACTTGGGTTCTTTATGATACTTTAGTGGAAACACTGGATTCTTAAGCACTTGCTTTTTGAACTTGCACGCTCTTCTTCTGCAGTGGTTTAATGGCACTGGACTGGAGGCAGACGCTGCAGTGATGCACCCAGCTCCTAATGTTCACATAGCTGTGGTGGATGGAAAACTTTTTCCTTTGGAGATTTTCCTCAAAAGTTGGTTAAAATTAGTGTCATGTTTGGATGGAAAGTTGACCAATATGTCCGTTTGATAGATGTTGAGAACTTTCGCTCAAAACTCCAAATGTCAGCCTTGTGGTGGTGCTGGAGGATCAGTAGGATTCGTCTTCTGAGGGTCATGAATGTGCAGACCATCCAGTGACGTTTCAGTCTGGATCAGAGTGGTCCAGACTGCCAGCGTGTGTGTGTGTGTGTGTGTGTGTGTGTGTGTGTGTGTGTGTGTGTGTGTGTGTGTGTGTGTGTGTGTGTGCGCGCGCGCACGTGCGTGCGTGCGTGTGTGTGTGCGTGTGTGTGCGCCCTGTCCTGAGCTTTAGGATGTGATGGATGATCCTCGTATCCAGATGATATTTAGCAGAGTTTGTGTCTCTCTCTGTCTCCGCTGTCCTCTGTCTCTGTCTGTCTTTCTATGACTTGCCGTCTGGTGGTGTTGGTTCACACTGTACATGTGCACTGCTGCTGCATCTCTCCACCCCCACCCCAGCAGCCCACCATCCCTCTCATGTCCTTATCCCCATCACTCTGTCTCCACTTATTTCATTGCAACCAATGCCCCCATCTATCCCTCTCATCCCCCCTCCTCTTCCACTCCTCCTCCTCCTCTTCCACTCCTCCTCCTCCTCCTCCTCCTCCTCCTCCTCCTCCTCCTCCTCTGTCATCTGTGATGGATAAGGTCTTGTGATTGCCTTGTCAGACCTCTGGAGCATCTGCCCCTTTGGGACTGTGCTGTTTTTGTGTATTGTGTGTGCGTGTGTCTTCATGTACTTGCTTGTGTGTGCGTGCGTGTGTGTGTGCATGTGTGTGTTGTCCCTGGCCCCCAGAGTTGATTGGATTGGATTGCATTTACAGGCAGAAGGGCCGGATGGATGAACAAAGCACCGTCAGTCAGGCCAAGCCCTCCATCCCTGCCCAGCTCAGACATAAGCGCTGTGTGTGTGTGTGTGTGTGTGTGTGTGTGTGTGTGTGTGTGTGTGTGTGTGTGTGTGTGTGTGTGTAGGTACCAAGTCCTTTGTCTTTTTCACAGAACTCCATATAAGCATTTTCTTATTTTGCACGCTGGACCAACGAACATGTTTCGACCTGATAAATGCTGTTTGAGCTCCTCTCAGTCTCCCATTATTGATTTGTATTGACTCCTAAATGTCATTGACAATGATATCCCCAGTTGCCTTTTTGCTTACAAGAAAGTAAAATGTAAAATGAAGATTATACTGCTTTACTGAAGCTGCTGTTAGCAGCTGTTTGGTAAGTTATGTTCTGGCTTTCAGCTTTTTAAAACTTTTCAGACAGCGACACGTATGAAAGCCAAACATCTTACAGTGATTTTGGGAGTACTGCTCTGTGCACAGGATATTTTCCACAAACTGCACCTTTCATGAACTCACATGAACTCCTGTGAGTTGTACTGCGAATCCTGTACAAAATAAAATAAAGTTCCTGAGAGCTGTTTGTGTCCTTTAGTTCAAACGACTGCAGAAGGATAAATTTCACTCATATATTTCTTACGTGATGTTACCATGAACTGTACGTACATGCGTGTGTTTCCAGCAGCAGACACTGAAGCTGTTGCTGATTAAATAACCTGAAATGAAACCTGCCTCCTCTGCAGGACTCACACCGTTCTCAGTTTTCTCTGTAAAGTGAATGCAAATGTTTGTCTGTCTGCAGGCTGCGATGAATGACAGGTGTACGGTTTGTGTTTGGGCTAAAAACAGCAGCGTCTCGTCCCTTTAAAATAGTCCTGACTACGAGAAGCACTTACTCAGCAAAGTACGTGAACTCTTCTCTGCAGTCCATCAGTCTCTGCTGTCTCTCAGACCGGCCTGGTACCATCACACACACTTCAGCCTCATTTCATCAAGTTTGTGATACGCTCTGTGAATCAGTTTGCACTCCTTGAGGAACAAAATTCATTTTTTGTGGGTTCATTAACTTGTGTTTGAGAGGCCATGCTGTAAGAAATGAAGGACCACATTTGTTTGTGTCTCCTTCTTATTTTTTACATCATATCTATGTAACATTCAGATTGTACTCCTGGTTTTCCCTCATATTTCAGGCCACATTTGCTGCACATGATCAAATAGATACGATTTCTTGCCTTTGGACTACGGATGAGACGAATCTGTTGAATTTGTTGACTTAATATTGCTTTTCTTCCGTGAACATGGTGGTGGTGGCGTCGGGTTAAGAATGAGTAATCGGCTCTCGACTAATCAGCGCTTCCATTGTGCTTGTTTTGAGTTTGTTCCTTGTTTCCTGTGTTTTGTGATCAAGCCACAATCTGAAATGAAGTTGAAATACGGAGCCTAAACGCAGAGCGCACATGTTTGAAGCAGCTGTTCATCACAGCGCCGGCTCTCTTACACCGCCACTGATTTCCAGCTGATTTATGGCTTTTTTGTGACGCCCACATTCTTCTGCAGTAAAACGGTTCCATCGCAGATGTTCCCAGCTAAGAACAAACTCTAACTGTACATGTAAATATGTGAAAGTGAATATGAAGGAGAGAAACGACGTGTTTGTGGAGAATTCAGACTGTGGCACAAGAAAGAGTCTGAAGGTCTGAAGGCCCTTTTGGACGTGGAGTAGGTAACGCTGCTGGTTTCAGCAGACTGTCACAGTGATGGCTTCGGTCACTTTTATGTTAATGTACATCTTTATTCAGATGTGACGGCTGGAAAAGATGAAAAGTGTGATTATTATGGAGGCAAACAAGTGTTTCCTGTTTCCTCACAGGCTGCACTGATGGATTTTAGAACTAACTTTGCCGTTGAAGCCTCAATTAAAGAGCACAGTGAGCCTGACGGACGCCGTGCTTCTCACAGCGAACGCGTTCATTGCTTTAATGTTGAGGCTGCTAAAGGTGCTTTAACCACTTCATATACTTCATTTAAATGTACCCTCAGATCAGTAAAGTTTTATTTTCCTCTGTGTTATATATCATAATTTAATTGCTTATTATATTTTATGTTATTGAAATAAATCTGGAAAGTAACTAGTTAGATGAATGTAGTGAATTGTTGTGGAGCAGAAGTAGAAAGTAGCACAAAATGAAGATACTCAAGTAAAGTCCAAGTACCTCAAATATGTACTTAAGTTTATGTACTTAAGTGCTGCTCGCGTCCTGCTTCCTGTCAACAGTCAGTGATAAAAGAGTGGCCGATAACGTTCATGTGACAGGAAATGGGAAAGAATATGTGTTTGAACAGATGAGTACAGACACGACCACAGACCGAGACACCCTGATGTTTGGTCGTCCGTCCGTCCGTCCGTCCCCCCCCCCCCATTACCTCCTTCAGCCACACAGGAGTCATCATTAGTGCAGCCACTAGAGGGCGCTGTCACCTCAACATTAACAAATGTCTGGGTGTTTTGGGGTCACTTGCTGGAGCGACTGATGCTCTCATTTTTTTGGAGGACGGTCTCAGAGTACGTCTGTGGAAGGCTTGCTGGCCACTAGAAATTTTTTTTTTTTTTGTCTAATGTACACATGGGAGACAGATGACAACAAAGTCATACAAAAATAACTTTACTGAAAACATTGGATTTTTGCTGTCAGTCCTTTCTGGTGTCCTACAAGAAGAAAATGTTGTACAGAAAATGAAAAACAAATACACGATTAAGGGGAAACCAACACAGCTGATTTCCAATTCATCCTGTCACCGTGTCGGTGTTCCTCCCCCGCTGGTGTTAGCTTGAGCACCGACGTGACATCTGTATAATTATCTCCAGCGGCCGAGAAGAGTCCTCGAATGAACAGGCGGCTTTAATTATTGTTTAAAACACAGACTGGAGCCGCGATCCATGTAATTACTGTCTCACTGACTTGCTTGTCTTTATCTATTTGGTCAGTGTTGAGAGAGAGGACCACAGGAAATAAAGTGTGTGTGTGTGTGTGGCTGTGTGTGTGGCTGTATGTATGTGTGTGTGTGTGTGTGTGTGTGTGTGTGTGTGTGTGTGTGCGGCTGTGTTTGTATGTGTGTATTGTGGTCTTTGAAGAAGAGGCAGCAGATGAGACGAGAGCTGTTCAATTTGCAATAGATCAACGTCATGTTTGTGTCAGCAAGGCACACACATACACACACGTTCTCACACACTCACACACACACACACACACACACTCACCCAGACATGTCAAAACACACAGGGACGCACGTGATACAGAGAAAACATATATATACATAAGCACAAACACATACACAGAATTGCTGGCTGGTAGGCTCTTTGTGTGTCTATGCGTGCGTGCGTGCGCGTGTGTGTGTGTGTGTGTGTTATATTTGACCAGCTGTTGAGCTCTAAGCTCTTATTCGAAGACCCACTTTCATCTCAGGCAGGCAGCTCTCAGTGTTTATAGAGAGGGCGGCTCATTGCCAACCTGGTGTGTGTGTGTGTGTGTGTATGCGTGTGTGTGTGTGTGTGTGTGTGTGTGTGTGTGTGTGTGTGTGTGTGTATGCGTGTGTATGCGTGTGTGTGTGTGTGTGTGTGTGTATGCGTGTGTGTGTGTGTGTATGCGTGTGTGTGTGTGTGTGTGTGTGTGTGTGTGTGTGTGTGTGTGTGTTTGTGTTTGTGTGTGTTTGTGTGTATGCATGTGTATGCGTGTGTATGCGTGTGTCTGTGTGTGTGAGACTTTTATGTGTATGTTTAGAGATGCACAAAGAAGAGAATGCACGTGTCGCTGTCATGTATCGTCAGTGTTGGAAAGTAACTAAGTACTTCAGCCAGTGTACTTTCGTATTTCCATTTTCTGCTACTTTACTTCTGCTCCACTACATCTCAGAGGAAATACTGTATTTTTCAGTGCACTACATTTGTCTGACAGCTGTCGTTACTTTGCAAAGTAAAATGCTGCTCCAACATTGATGCTTCACTCATGTAGAATCAGATATCAGCAGACTTTTTACTGCTGAATGAATACTTCTACTACTGTTACTTTACTACATTTTGCTCATAATACTTCCTTTAACATAAGTAGGGTTTTGACAGCAGAACTTTGACAGCAGTCACAGTACTTCATTTGTAGAGAGCTGCAGCTGATGCCGCCCACCGTCCATCAGCTGTTCTTGAAGGATCAAACAGTACCAGATGTTTTATCTCATTTACTACAAATCATAATCAACGAACCGTCCAGCAAACCAACGCGAGCCTGTTCTTCATGATTTAATGCTTCTCTCCACATTTCACTTCTTGGTTCAGGAGGTACAATTTTGAAGCTTGTTCATAACTAAGACCTGTGTGGATGATGTAAACTTCATAGTGAAGTTTTCTTGACCTTCCTCTCCGTCCACCTCTGTCTCCATGTCTTCTTCTTCTTCTTCTTCTTCTTCTTCTTCTTCTTCACTCATCTCTCTTTCCTGCTCTGTTTGCTGTTTTAGAATCACTTGATTGAGTCTGTGCACAGCTGCTCTCTCTGTGCTCGTTAGTATGAATGTGACAGTGCTGTGAGGCATCACAGGACTGAAATAAATTACAATATCAAGTAAATCTGACTCCTGAGCAGAGGAGACTGTTCACGAGGCGCTGAGCTCGAGCTGGAAAGTGTTTTTTTTTTTTGTTTTCTTCCACTCTACAATAAACTTCAAGCTGTGTTCAGATACAACATGGAGTGAATCTCCAGCTCATTTTGCACCACGGTGGCTTTTCGGTTTATGTGTGTGTGTGTGTGTGTGTGTGTGTGTGTGTGTGTGTGTGTGTGTCTGTGTGTGTGTGTGTCTGTGTGTGTCTGTGTGTGTCTGTGTGTGTCTGTGTCTGTGTCTGTGTCTGCTTCTGTACATTCACGCTCAGGTTAGATCAGGTGGCTGTGCTTTTTTTTTCACTTCCTGCCACCTGTAGAGAGACTTCATCGTTCATCACCTTGTTCAGTCTCACGCTGCCTCTTCGTCTTGCTTCACCTCCTGTGATGCAGCTGAACGGCAGCATTCAGAACAATACAACTGCTATGTTACTTCCTCCACCTGTGTGTGTCGACTACATAGGTAGGAGTGTTTTCAGATTTGTCAGTGCTAGCTTAGCTTGTAGGCTCTTTAGAAAGGTGTGAATTATGTTACTTTTGATGTCCTGCATCAAAGAAAATGAGAACTAATATCTCAGTTAGTTTTAATGTTGTTTTCTGTACATTTTGACTAATAATGGTCTGGTTTGGTCACAGCTGTTCAGTTCTACAATCCTGCAGCCTCACAGCTCAACATCGCAGAGAAACCAAACGAAGAGACCTCATGTCTGACAGCTTCAGACTGACCTGTTTACCACCACGGTACCATGATATCTTTGTGTGTGTTTGCATGACTGCACATGCATTAGGGTCAGTCAATACAAGCTGATGCCCCTGTGGATTTACATTATTGACCTTACTTTTTAATTTGTTCCATTTTCTGGTTTTGTCGCCTAACGTCCGTCTGATTGGTTCACACAGCCGGCTCTACGTTTCTGAAAGTTTGGACCAAGATCCACATGTGAACACACATGAAAAGAAGATCTTTGGCACAAACCAGTCTGACCTGCTTAGCTTACGTTGCAGCTGTACATTAGCTTGATGTTTCCTTGGTGAAACCCCGTCATCACAAATACCCATGAAACCAACCAAAGTTTTATCTGTTTGACTGGAAGCTGATTTACCAACAAGAGTTTAAACTCATCTTTCATCCATCTATGTCATATATTATTAATATAATACTGGAGGATGCAGTGTAACGGTTCGATACTGACAACATGCTTTGACCGGTTAGGTTGTGCCAGGAATCTGAGCTGCTGATTCAGGAGCTGTGATCCAATAACCAGCTGTTTCCACTTGTTTATTCTTGTGTGTCCATGATTCTTGGAACAGACTTTTTGTGTCTTGGTAACAGTTGTTTCCGGTGATGCTGGATGCTGCTGCACACAGCTCAGTGTAACCACAGGAAACCCCCTCGGTGATTTGCGCTATAATTACAGTTCAAAGGGAGGTATCTACAGTATGCACTAACAGGTAAACACAGGTTTTATTGTGCGTCTATCACATATCTCTGACTTCATGTTACACCTGTCTGCGCTGAAGCTAACCAGCAGGATAAAACATGACTCCGTCGACGGTGTTTTCAGTGTGGGTTTTATTTATTAGAACATGGCATGAATGGAAAGGAAACAGAGAATCACAAACACATCAGGCTGATATACGACGAGCAGACCTCCCCATCTTCACCGGGAAGTCGAAATGAAAACAGAAAGATGGTAGTACTTCATACTCAGGAGAGAATATCTTGTCATAATGGATTTTTCATGTTCAAGTGCAATACAATATTCATAACCGTACTCGTTTTGTTCAGCAGTTGGTTCAGAGTGAATGTGTGTTTGGACTGTATTTATATGTTTGCAGTACACGCTATGTATTTCTTTGTTGTACAACTTGGAATGAGAGCATCATTACAGAGTAGATTCTCTGTTCTGTAACGTCTTGTTTAGTGTTGCTGAAACCTCCGTCCTGCTGCCCTGAGGGTCTGATTCTTGCATCACATTTACCCTGAAGAGCAATTTTTGACCGGTTTTTGTCTCCAGACAAACACAGAAACCCGTACGAGCTGTAAAATATGTTCAGCCCAGTGAAGCTGCAAAATGTCCCTGAAAAACCATGAAGGAGTTCACATTGAACGAAGGCGCAGTCTGCATGTCCATGAAGAATCTGTGTAGGTTCACAAAGACCCCAAGTTATAAAACGTGTCCTTTAAAGATCAGATGTTGAATTAATTTAATTTTTACAGTTCAGATCTAACAAGGTTGGACTTTTTTAAGCTAAAATCTTGTTCAGTTTACTCCAGGCTGTCCCACAAAGTCCCAGAGCCCCATTAATGTGTTAAATAAGTGACATATTTTGTTTTTACAACCTGTTATTAATTCACCTTTAGGAATTATGGGTGACATTCGGCCTTATTCTCCAGATTGTTCGCTGCTGTTTTGTCTGTTTTGATTGGCAAAATACTGGATTCACTGATGCTGACGAATCTGTTATTGAACATTGAGCTCAGTGTGGAGACCATTCAGGCTGCAGCGTCTCGTGTTCAGCAGCCTAACGTCACTTTGACCAGTTCAACTGACAAACGTCGGCTCAGATCTGCTCCATCTGCTTCATGTAAAACACCGCAGTACGAACAGTGTTTCTGTGAGTGAGAGACTTCTCCAGTAAGACCATCAGCTGATCTCTGGTCAAGAATTGCCCAGTTTAGCCTTCATATCATGAAGCCACCTGAGAGGTTACTGACAGTTCAGTTTGGATTTTGGTGATCTTTGCTGCCGCGTTTTGAGCAGTTAAAGACGCTGTGAGTTGTTCACTCGCAGTGCTACGTAAATTGGACCGGCTGCTCTCCACTCGTGGACTCACTGTGAATCGCTCGTCAGGGCAGATGCTTTGCGAGGCAGACCCATAGTCTACTGTAGCCCTTTCATTTCAGCTGCACTTGACAAGCGCCAGCACAGCCTCCATGTGAACCCTCACACGGATCACCGAGCTGAACCACACAGAGATGTTTTTGCATAGACATCGATTCAAGTCAGACTCATGCAAAAAGACACGTGGACAATGACCGGAGAGACAAAGACGCAAACAGTGAGCGTGGAGAGGACGGATGAGTGCTGTGATGAGACACGGTGTCCACAGTTCAGTTCAGTTCATCAACAAGGTTATCTGACTTTAGAAAAATATGTGAGCTTGTTTAATATGCCACATTATCATCATTGTTCTTAAAAACAAACGGAAGGAGCAGAGAACTCTATGCATCGACAACCCATCAAGTTAAATATTAATGTGTTTGTTACAGTTGAAAAGCACACACACGTGTATTTGCCTGCCAATGTGTCGCTACTCGTCCGGCTCTGTTTGGTATTGCTTTAGTTCACGCTGTCAGTGAAGAGGGAGTCAGTGCAATGACCGAGGCCTGTGTGTTCCTGTTGTATCTGTAGAGTGTGTCCGACTGATTCAACCGTCATGATCTTCTTTGTGTGTATTTACATGTCTGTTTGTGTGTGTGTGTGTGTGTGTGTGTGTGTGTGTGTGTGTGTGTGTGTGTTAGTGAGGCCAAGCAAACATGCAGCATTAGTTTCTGACACTCTGGCAAGGACAGTAAACCGAGCTGAGCGTCAGTTTAGTTGGAAAAATAAAAAATCAAACAAACGTTGCTTCCTACTTTCACACGCAGAGGAGGAACTCTGCCACAGAACCACAATGAGTAGAACAACCACCAATCACCTCGATAGCAGGATCAATATCCAGCAGTTCATCTGAAGTCTGGACAGCACAGGCTGGACATGATGTCCATCAGAGATGGAAGAAGTACTCTGATTCCTTAAGTAAGATTACATGAATAACAATGTGAAGTACTCCATTACAACTCAAATCCCACATTCAAAATCCTACTGAAGCAAAAGTACACAAGTACTATCAGCAAAGAAAGTAAAAGAACTACAGTAAAAAGTGTCCTGTGACTGATCTCTGATTCTCTGTGACGCTATCAGTTTGTTCATACTGAAGCTTCAATGTTAGAGCAGCGTTTTACTGCTGGAGCTGCTGCAGGTGGAGGTACTTTCAAATACTTCATATACTGCTAGTTTTGGCCAGTGGGGCCCAACCTGGGGGTCAGGTCCCTCCCAGAGGGTCAGCAGATCAATCTGAGGGGTCGTCAGATGAAAAGAAAAGGTTCTGATGAACAAATCTGTTTTCAGTTTCTGGACTTTTGTCTAATCTTTGATTTTTTTTTGATGAAATACTTTAAAGCTGTGTGAGATTAGAGAGGACATGTGTCTTTGGTGGGACTGATAACAGCTCAGAGACATCTGACGGGTGACAAGAGGCCTCAACTCGACACTGATTTTCGAGAGCTGGGAGGCACTGGATTCATCTTTACCAACGCAAAATATTTTAGAAACTAGTTTTTTTAATGTAACATCTCAACATGAAGTGTAACTTCAGTTGTGGTTTGGTAAAAAGTATAATATTTCTATCTGAAATGCAGTGGAGTAGAATTATAAAGGAGCATAAATACTCTTGGAAAGTACAAGTACCTCATGTAAAGGACAGTGCTCGATGCTGCACCACTGATGGACAGTGTGGACATTTGAGGTATAATGAAGATTCAGTTTGAGAAATTTTGCAGACGAGTCTTTGACTGGGAAGAGCGGCGTGAACCTGAAGGAAGGACTGATATCTGTAGAAATGTTATCAATGCCTGTATTGATACCAGCATTGATACTCATCACTACTGTTATCAACAATGACGATTTAGTAAAAATGTTCTGAAAGAAATTAACAGACTTTTTTATTACTGGTGTTAATAATACAAACAAATGTCTGGAAGTTTGATTGGTGCTTCATGAATGAAATAAACGTGACATTAGAAGAGCTAATGCTGCTAATAGGCAACCAATAATATCAGTACACGAGTAACCTTCACGGAGCTCGACACTGTGGTCATTTCATCGTCACTTGCTGACAGTGGCGGTCATCCAGCAGGTTTATGAGCGTGAATCATTAGCAGACGATGGTTTCATGTGGATCACGGCACACGCTGCTGCAGCTTCTGACTACTCTTTTGGTTCTTTAATAATGAAAGCACCTTGTCTGTCTGCTTTACCTCTACAGTCAGGTGCTTTTGACGCATTACTGAACTTAAACACCGTAAAATGTCGATTCCGTCCAGTCCATTATGAGTGAGTGACGGACTGTTCATTGATTCTACAAGAAAAGGTGATTTCAGGTGTGTTAAGCCAGGTTTTTTTTATCACAGTGTGTCCCTGATATATCTGCTAAGAGCTGACAGAGTTATCGATCAATAGCACTGACTAAGGAATTCCTTTACAAGATGCTGACGTCTGGCTTTCAAATCTCGCTTCACTAAAGCCGAAACAACAAATGAAGTCAAAATAAAACCTTGTGTGTTTGTGTACGTTGCCTCCACAGCTGCCAGAGCAGCTCAGCGTGGCGTTGGAGTCAGTGGTCTTATTCTGTACAGTATCCCCTCTTACAGGAAGTGATGGTTCTACTGGATTCTAGTTCTGTGGATGCTGAAAGTTGAGAAGCAGGACAAACACACATCCCCCGTGAGAAAGTGTGTGTGTGGTCAATGTCCAGTTTGAGCTCACGAGTGAAAACACTACTCTTATATCCAACGAAACATCGGGTTATTAGCATTAATGGTACAGTTTTTTTTCCCCAAAAACAAAGTTAATTTTGTTCACACGACTAAAAAACAAACAAAAACAACAACCTCAGATACAGTTGTACAGTATTTACCTGCAGCCATGTTGGAAAAAGAAAGGTTTTCTAAAACTGTAAATGTAATACTCCTCTTAATAAGTTAAAAAATAATTTAAACAACACATTTCAAATGAGGATCGTGAACAGAAACAGATACAGACCGTTAACGCTAAAAGACATTTTTCAACCTGTTGTACGTTTTAAAAAACTTTATACAACAAATACTAAAAATAAAGATTAAAACAGACAGGAAGCAGAAAGGAAGTAGTCATATACAAGTCGACATCATCGTATACAAAAGCCGAGTCGTTCAGCTCAGTGTTAGTGACCAGTGATATAAACTCTCTGAGGGAATATTTCATATTAGTCAATAAATATGAGAGTATACAACAGAATAAGGAGCGGGGGACAAAAGAGAGCAGAGGACAGACGAGGAGGGGAAAGCTGAATAGTCTCTATGGCTTTTATAGGCTTTGTGGCCCAATAACCTTTAATATCAGTATCATCACACAGCAGCTACAAACAGTCACTCTGATGAGGGCAGAGCTACAAGAACGGGTCGGGAATAAAACTCAGTCTGAACTTTAGTGAGAGGCGTTTAGTGGGATCATTGGAAAACGACGACGTGAAAGCCGTGAATACTGAAACCTGCTGCCAGAGTTTGGATTCTGCTGGAAACCAAAAACCTGTCATTAACCTACAAACACTACAGGAGGGTTGATGTAAATGACATGTGACCATGTGATCGTTAATATGACTTACAGATATTTTCTCGATCAATGCATCTCAGTGGATCTTTGATTATTTTTGTATTTCTGTTTGGAGAGGGGGGGGTCACACACCTCTGTGCTCCAATCAGAATTTAGAAATGTTAAAATCAAAATCTGAAGACGGCCGAGGCAAAGAAACGAGGGGCTGCAAACCCAGAATGAAGCTCAACATGACCTACAAACTGCACACAGAGACGTGAGGGCATCCACTGGTTTGTCTGGGCAGGAAGGAACGTTAGCTTTCCCGACATAATCTATCATGCAAACCGACTTTCTGAGCTATGGCTGTGCTGAAGACTTATCTACAAGGGGGGAGCAGAGAGGAGTCAGCGACCCTGAGTGGTTCATTAAACCAGTGAATATCTGCACAGAAACATGCAGCTTTGATGCTAAGAAATGCCAAACAAACACCGAAACAAAGCACCACAGTAGCTTTATATAGTGATCCATCACCCATAGGAAGCTGCTGTACAGGATTGTCTAATTTTGCACATTTTTAATCACCACTGAGAAATGAAAAGTCAAAAATATCCCACGTGCTGCCTGATAATTAGTCCTCACTGTCATGTGTGAGTACAAGTGATCAGAGACAGATGCTCTGCTGGATATTTTAGTCTTCTCGGTCTTCACCGTCCTCGCCACGTTCACCTGCCTTTGAGCTTTTAAGCACTCGTGAAAGTTCCTCTGTAAAGTTTTCGCTCAGAGAAAACGCTGACACAAACACGGTGTTTGTGTTCCGTAGAACAGGTGAGAAGGTGACGATACGCAGAGTATTACTTCTTTATCTTCTATATCTTGTTTAATTTCTTTTTCCATGTGGAGCTTAGACAGAGATCAACATGGAAATCTGACAGCCTCCCTCACTGCATCTCTGATTACCCAGGAGCCACTGCAGTCTGGCGTCTGGCTGTCACCAAGAGTTTCTCCTCGCTGGGATCACTTAACAGTTTGGCAGCAGGTTCTAGATATTTATGACTGTTTGTGTGAGTTTGCTTGTTTTTTGTACTTTCTCATTTAGACACATGAAATTACAACCAGCGTTAGTGTCGCCTCTTTGGTTGCACTTTCTTCAGGTTATTCCGCAGACTTGAGGTCAGTTCTCTTTAGCCACGCTGTGCCAAGCCGTGATGACGTGTTTCCACTGCAGCCTCACGGCAGAGGAAAGCTGCCTCGCAATCAGCCAACCAATGACGGTCTGCCCTGTTTGTGTGGCTGCACTACAGAGAAAGATCTGCTTCTCAGAGTCTCTCTGCGTTCAGCTCTCAGTGCTTTCGTAGCTTTTAACAGTCTGTTTGGTTTGGGGAATGGTTTCACTCCAGTGTTCCTGTTTGTACTTTCACACATGAGCCTTATTTCACTCTTTACTCCACTTTCGGTTGCGTTCAATTCCTGCTTTTGCTGCTTCACATTAAAAAGCTTTCCATCTGGAGGCTTTTATTCTGAAGAAGTAAAAGGAAATGCAATATTTTAGTCCCAGAGTTAGAGAAGCTTCGTTAGGTGTCTGATCAATCAGATATGGGCTTTGGTCAGCGGATCAGTTTTAAATGCAGCATGGCGGAACAGAACAAAGAGGAACAGTGAGCTGACGATGAAGAGCTGCAGGCGTTTGTGACCAGCACACCTCCAACACACCGTGTTTACCGCTGCTGTTCACGGCTCGGCTCAACGTGGCTAAAACACCTTCATCATAATCATACGTGTTCCAATTATCCCACTTTGATGTTTGGAGCGACCAAGAAGAAAAGAATAAGAAGGAAGAACAGAGCGAGTAAACGGAAAGAGAGTGAAAGAAGGAAAATAAAACTGCCCTTCATCTAAAACTCAGCATCGTTCTCAGGAGCTACCTCAGTGATGCAAACTCATCCTTTCATTCCACCTCCTCCATCAATACGGAGCAAACTTCTGTCTCTCCGGCTTCTTCATCCCATTGGCCGACGATGAGATCTTGGCCGTGTAGGAGGCCAGGGCCGCCGCCGCGTGTGCCTGAACCGGAACGGTTGACGTCGCTGCTGTCTGCATGGAACCCGGCAACATGGGAGCCCCGATAGCAGCAGCCGCCGCCGCTGCCGCTGCTGCTGAGGCGGGAGGGGTGGAGAGTGCCAGGTAAGGGATGGATTTCATCCCCAGGAGGCTGGAGAGGGGGAGGGCGTATGGAGCGCCCAGGATGGGAGCATGGGGCAGAGCGGCACCCATCGCTGCCAGAGGGGAGGAGGAGGAGGACGAGGCGGAGGCAGGGGGGGCGGGCTGGGTGAAGCTCATGGTCAGATCAACGGGAGACTGCATGGAGGAGGACTGGGCGGTGGATTTGGCGGTCTCTAAACTGGAGGAGGGGAGGGACGGGGACAGGGAGGGAAGAAGAGGTTGGAAGAGGAGGCGGAGGGAAGGGACGGAGGGTGGAGGGAGGGGAGGAGAGGGGTAAGGGAGAGGGAGGTTTGGATGGAGAAGGGTTAGAGGGTTAAATAAAAGACATGTTAAAAAAAAAATCAAGAATAAAAACCAAAAAGAAAATCAAACCTAAACAAACAAACAGGATATTTTGGAGAATAAAAATGAAATAAACGAAATTTGACAGAACTAAAATCATAAGACAGGTGTGTTTTGCTGGAGGTTGCAACAGATTATTGTAGGGGAGTTCGCTGTACAGATGGGGGGTGTGCTGTATAAGTTGGGGTGATGGCTTGGGAGGGGGCTTTGGGAGGAGGGAACAAAACCATTATAAATATATTAGGATGGAAGCTTTGTCAGAGATGATTCTGGTTCAAAAACAGGAAAAAGAAGCATAAAAAAGCTTTTTTCTTTATCACAAAAACCGAGTTTAACAGAGCTGAAGTCCCACTCCACGACCAGGTTAGCATCTGTGCTATTAGCTGTCAGCGCTCTCATTATCCCACAGTCAAGTTTAACAACATTATATTTCTATAATGTTATGAATATTTATATTTGTAACAAAGATGAGACAACGATTCTGTCGTCAGCATTCATGAACTACAGCTCCACCGTCTGAGCCGGAGCTCGAGCTGTTGAATGCTAACAACATCATTTTATCTCGCTTAAAATTATAATGTTGTCAAATGTTTGTGACCAGAAGAGCACTGTGTGCCCATTTATCAGACAAACACCTCCACCCTTATATCCCTCAGCTTTTTGGAAGCACCAGTGAATTGATGGTGAAAGTCGAGCAGAGGCTAACAAACAAGGCTAGCTTGAATAGGGAGTGAAACTTTAGCTCTCTGTCAATGGCTACTAGATCTTCTTTAAACGTTCTGCTTTTCATCATTTCTTCAGGCCAAAACATTTACAAGCTCCTGCTGTTAACATGCATCCTGATGTCTAGATACATTATCTGCATAATAACATCTGATGACAGGTGTAATATTGATCATTCTCGTAGTGTTGGGCCACACATGAAAGTGCCTCACGCTGACCAGGTGACACTGATATTTACACTTTCTGCTTGGCTGAGAAAGATGAAACAAAACTGTTAAAAAAGAACGTTATAGCTTTAATTCAAGCTAAACTCAGCAAACAGTCACAAAGAGTCTGTGTCTCACCCACAAATTGCAGTTCAGCTGAAGCTGGAAGATCTTTTTGCTATTTTGGAAATAATGAGCAAACATTATTGGAGCTAAGTAAACGGCCTTGAGCTAAATTTGAGCTACATTCCCATTTTATTTTCAGGTTTGCTCACATACGAATCAGCAACAGCACACAAACTGACTGAGTCTCATAAAATGAGTTTACACAACTGTTAAACTAATGACTAGATGGACCTCACGCTGGATTAGCATTCGTCTGTTTAACAGAGGAAGAGGTCTGCTGAGGTTGTGAGGAACCCAAGAATTTAAAACCACTGTATTTCAGTTTTGCCCCCTGCAGCAGAATGATCAACACTAAGGATTCTGAGGCTGCCATCTTAAATTTATCAGCCAAATGAATGAGCGATGACTCGAGTGAAAACACTCTTTATGTCCACTCAGGTTGGAGCTCGTTTCTCTCCACACTGTGGAGGAAGCGCTTGTGTCTGACAGGTTCCCTGATTGCACACGATGGTCGAACGGGAGCGCGCTCCAAGGCATGAATAATCAACAGCAGATAAAAGGGTGTCACGTTGAGAGCAGAGCGCTCACAAAGCAAACGCACGAGAGGGACACGTTGTGTGGTTGCACCACGGAAAGGAAATGTGAATTAATGTCAGCATAACATGATCAGCATATTATCTGGGAGCTGCTGCAGGTGTGTGATAGAAGCAGGTGATGTGATGTTTCTGGGTTTGACCAGACGAACCTGTTGAGAGGCTTCAGGGCACCACAGCCTTTGCATTGCACATTTACCCTGCTGGTGCACCAGAGTCTCATGCTGGAATTGATTTCCAGCCCCCAGCTGTTCTCTGTCAGTCTGCTTTGGGTGATTTAACTTTATTTTGGAAACCTAGGATGTAAACATCGTGGCAGGAGTGTCGTAATGTTACATTTACAAGACAGAAGCACAGAATTAGATAATAAATGCAGAAACCACCACGGTGAAAACTGGCTGCAGGATTTGCAGTCAAACTGCTAAATCCTGCTGTGAATGTGGGATGTCTGGGTCATCTGGAGGTCCGGGTTCTCTTGTAAACAAACACGTTATGTTTGCATGTTGTGAGTCCTTGAGGTCTAACAAACATGTTGAATGTATTTCCTTCCTCATGCAACATTTACGAAGCTGATTTCAAAATAAAATCCACATTGTTTACATCAAGTTTACTCGCTCGCAGTTTTTTGTCTTCCCTGCTTTTGATGCATCGCGGTTCTTCCCTGTACGTTATTGCCAGCTGTCAGTGAATGGAAAAGGACCAAACTGGCAGCAGGAATGTGGACTGGGTGGAGCAGAATACAGTAAAAACAAAATGAAAGAATGAAGGGTTCATTTCAGGCTGGTGGTCGATGAATCAGCTAAACATTGAGCTGCATGAGCATGAGCATTTAGGATAAACTGTCGGTTTTCAGTGCTGACGTCAAGGCACATTTTGAGTTCAGACACAGAATTTGTTGATTTTCCTCAGATTCAGATGAGTGCTGTTGGACATGAGGCCTGTGACACAGGGACAGACACAGAGTGAAGGCTCGACTGTAGCTGAAGTGGTTTTAGAGAATTAATATCTGTTTTTTAGGAGAAATCATTTGGCAGAATCGTGTCTCTGATGACGTGAAAAGATTTCTTTCTTTTACATGTAAATGCAGCACAGTCCAAAAATACGGTTGTGTTTGATGTACACAGATACCTATGCATGCAAAAAGAAATCTCACACACACACACACACACACACACACACACACACACACACACACGCTCACATGACAGGATTCATTGCATTTCGATGTTGTGACTTACAGAAGATAATTTGCATCCTCTCAGTGATGCTTCATTCGTTAAGCTCATCCTGTTTGATCAAAGACAGCAGTAATATCTGCTGCTTTGTGATGGATTCAAACCAAAAAGACCGTTTCCTGAATAATAACAGTGGTACAAGTACTCAGCTCCATCGCTTAAGAACAAGTACCAGTACAACAATGTAGAAATACTGCATTAAGAGTGAAAGTCCTGCATTCAAACTGCAGAGTTCTCCTGTATGTAAGTGTCAGAGTACTCACTGTGCAGTAAAATGTGTTATGTTATTCTATGAAGAAATAAAGTTATTCAAACCGATATTTGAATGAAACCATGTGAGAAGCTAAAGCTGCTAATGGCTAACAGACATCTGATGTGACGAGGAGACACATCAAACTAGACACTTTTTATTTGTCACAAGCAATAAAGGTTAAATACCAGCAGTTTAATCTCTAGCAATGAATGTTATTTTCTAAACTAATCAGGTGTTTTATGGTCATAAAATCTTGATTTGAGAAGTCAACAGTAACTACAGCTGTCAGATAAATGCTGTGAAGTAGAGTACAGTACTTCCGTCTGAGGAGTGGAAGTATAGAGTGAAGTATAATGAACATACACATGTAAAACTGTATCTAAATGCAGTAGTAGTCACTACAGCACATCCAAAGAGAAGATGTTCTCCATTGACGTCATTTCATTCAGTTTGTCGGGTTAATTTAGCTGTTCTGTGGTCAGCCGGTGGGAGACAAATATAATGAAACCGAGCCGATACTCCAGCGTCAGCCTCTCACCTTCCCTGACCTGACATTTCAGACTGAACGAGGCTGACCCGTGTGTGTGTGCGTGTGTGCGTGTGTGCGTGTGTGCGCGTGTGTGCGTGTGTGTGTGTGTGTGTGTGTGTGTGCGCGTGTGTGCGTGTGTGCGTGTGTGCGTGTGTGTGTGTGTGTGTGTGTGTGTGATTTGTCCTGCCTATTCTCCCTGCTGTCAGCGGCAGGAAGAGCAGTGAGTGAAATATCAATTTCATCCAGAGTCCAATCATGAATTTGCATATTCATGGAGGTGGTATCGTGTATTAAACCCGGCCGGCAGTCTGTATCCTGCATCTCCAGAGTCTGATTAAACGAAGGGAAACTCACTTGCTCCCCGTGTTCGATGTAGAGCTTCATTTCTTTTTATCATGTGAAGATTCTCACGTGATTCATCCTGCAGATATATGAAGCATGCAGTGCTCAAAGAGGAGAGTACACCTGTGCTGCAGTGTCGCTCCACTTCACCCACAGTGCAGTAAAAAGTTAAAATCTCTTGGTTTAAGAGGCATTCAGTTACATTTAGTGACATTTTACTGCAGCGTGACAAATCTGAAGGAAATTCAATGTTGCCTATAAGAAAATGAAATTCGGTATTTTTCATCCAACAAAAAGACAAATCAGATGTAACGTTTGGCAGCTTTTGAACATAAACCACAGCATCAACAGTCACGAAAAGCAGCCATTCTGTGCTCATTAGATGAAACTACAAACGATTAGAGATGCTAAGATTAATAAGGCTGTCACACAGTGAGCTGCAGTGACGACGGAGGGATGATGGAAGACACTCATGATGGAGGCCTTTGACGTGGTTCCCACCTGAAGTCACACTGTGCTCGCTCACTATGATCTGTGCAGGAAATAGTCAGATGCTGTCCGCCTCCCAGGCTTTCCCCCCACACAAAGAGGGAATTATGAAAACATTTACACACTTTCTGTTAATCACCTTTGTGTTATATCATTCTTTCAAATTACATTGGAAGCATTTTATTATAGAACCTCTAATTTTGCTGTAAAGTCTGTTTCAGTCTGATTCACTGTATGAATTAAATCAGTGATTTTTGAGATCAGAGCCAATGATCCTTTAGTGATGAACTAATGATAGTGGTACTTTAAACTCTGCTGGAATGTCACTAATTACAAATACTGTACTTTGTACTTCACCACAGTTATCTGACAGCAAATTAAGATTTTTACATGTTGAACATATGAAGATCGAAACGATCGATCGATTGATCGATGGAGAAAATGATCAGCAGATTGATCCGAATGAAAAGAATCATTAGTTGGAGTTAAAATGAGCTCCACCTCAACCAACTCCAACAGGAACATCCTGCTGAGACATGAATGAGGAGACACACTGATCTAAAGAGACCAGAGACAAGAGGACAACAGACACAGAGGACACAATGATCTAAAGAGACCAGAGACAAGAGGACAACAGACACAGAGGACACAATGATCTAAAGAGACCAGAGACAAGAGGACAGCAGACATAGGGGACACTTTACTGCACTACTTTTACTTTCAATACTTTAAGGATTTTACTTCAGTTGTATTTTCATCGCAGGACTTTTACTTGTAAGCGAGTATTTTTACAGTGTGGTATTAGTACTTTGATAAAGCAGGCGCTCTGCAGGTGGAGCAGACGGTGTGTTGATTTGTACAGAGCTGACTAAGTGCGTGTCCACATCAGTTGTTAAATGGCTCACTAAACCGAAAGAATGTGATATTTCTGTCTTTGTGCTGAGTTTTGTGTGTCAGGTCCCAGGTGTAACTCACCTGTAAGAGATCGCTGCTTTGATTCAGTCTATTTCATGCAGTATTTGAATGTAGTATTTTGCCAGATTTGTTTGTGTGACTGACTGACTGTGTAACTGCCTCTCAGTGGAAGTGCCCTCACATGGAGACAATCTATAAACTCAGCGTTATTTTACGATGAAGGCTGTGTCCACGGTGGCTTTGAGTGACTCCAGTTTTATCAGAACATGATTGAACTTAATGATTTCCAGAAGGAACCCTGACAGATCGTTTCATCTGTTATCTCAACTCATTCTCAGGTGCTCATTAAAAACGTCATTAGAGCTCAAAGAAAACACCTGCCGAGGAAGCAAAGGAGCAAGATTTCCACTCCTGGAGAACTGAGTCGAGGTCATGAAAGACACATCTAAACCTGGTTTAAAATGGAAAACTGCCTCCATCAGTGGTGGATGGTGCTGTGTCTGACTGTGAGTCAGTGCTGTTGACGGCTATACGACTGCCATCAATAGCAAAGTCAAACACTTTGACATCATGTGGTTCTGAGGTGGATTTGGAGCCACCAGAACATGACAGTAGTAGTTGTATCCAGACACTTGGGGCCTTGACTTTGGATGCTTACCATGAAGTGATCAGGTACTGAGCCAGGTTGATGGCTATCGGCGTGCCGGTGATGGTGACGTGGCGGTCGCTGGTGCTGTCGAGCTGGCTGCCGATCTTGATCTGAGCCCCCGATACCTGCCGGATCTCATTTATCTTGGTGCCCTGGCGACCGATGATTGAGCCAATCAGCTGTGGGAGGATGAGATGGACAGGATTAGAGAGTGCAGCGGGGTTTCTCTGACTGAATCTGTATTTTTAATCAACGTGTTAATTAATGACAGAGCTGAAAGATGAATAATCATGAGACTGAAATGTCGGCATGACTAAACAGACCACGAGGAAAAATAAAATATGATTAGCACTATCGTTTCCTGGCTGGCTAGCATGTTAGCAGTTAGCTAGTCGCTAAGCTTCTAGAACCAAATATCTTGTAAAAAATTGATTGATTTCACATCATGGCCTTCGAAGTGCAAAGACAAAGACATTTGTTCACCTCAGGTGACACAAAGGGAGGTGGACTAAATAATAGAAACCCTTTGGATTCATCAAAAAATGAAAGTCCACCACAGTCCACCAAAATACACACAGAGCTGAAGGAGCTCCTCTCAGACACATCCTCAACAGACACTGAAGCTTCATGAACCTTATGAAGTTATGTTTCAGCTGATGGATGAACCCACACCTACACGTCTCTGTGCAGGTTATGTTTGGTCCTCTCCACCCATTCTCCTGACTAACTGTGTGTGTGTGTGTGTGTGTGTGTGTGTGTGTGTGTGTGTGTGTGTGTGTGTGTTAGCGTGTGTCAGCGTGTGTCAGGCAGTAACAGCAGATGGACAGCTGTCTCGTTACCTGTCTTCCTGTAAACATGAGTTGGTTGTGTATCGTGTCTTATGTGTGTTGCATTTGGAGCTGAGCTGCATCAAAAAACTGATGAGCTGATGCAAATTTTCACAAATCAGACAGAAACTTGATAATAACAAGACACGAGTGGAGTTGTGGGATTGGGAGGATGACAGATGTATGACTGATGCATCCACCATCTCCCACTCATAGACTGGTTCCTGTAAAAGCCGAAAGCGTCACCATGAATACAAGGTGAGAGAAGGGACCTCAGAATAAAACAGGTTGTTTTTGTTTTGGTGTCTGCACAGCTTTCTGTAAAATGTCAGTTAAAGGCACATTTATATGCTTCATTTAAAATAATTTATGAGGTTTTGTTATTTACATTTGAGTCATTATTTACCTGAGTATGAATCGTTCTTCATCAATGAGGCCTGAGATACTGAATGATGTACAGCCACAAGTGATGAGTTGGTGTGATGGATGCTATAAATATCTCCGGCTAACGGTCGCTCTGATGCTGCGCAGGTGGTCAAACTGTACGTCCCCTTCTTTGCTGTTTTTCTCTTCGACGGGTCTAACAAGCGTTGGACCGAGCTCAAGTATCGATGATCGTTTCTGTGTCCATTTAAGACAAACTCGGTGTGGAAATGGAAATATACGTGTGGCTTTGTGAATCTAATTAAAATAACGCATGTGTGTATTTGTGTGTGTGCGTACACACAGGTTTAGTCATGAATGTGCAGAGTTTAATGCCCCAGGCGTCACTTCTCTCTGACGAACAATGAATATTGATGACAGTGCAACATGAAACTGCCTTAAATAAACTGTAACTGCTCTGAGAAAACAGGTTCCATCTATTCAAAGGACCAGAGAGGATGTAAACGTAACCCAATTAAAAAGAAAAAAAAAGCAATGGTATATTTTAATGATCCCCATCAGGGACGTTTGGTTTATAGAATCAATTAACAAACAGCTAATTAACTCTCTGGCTCATTAGCCGGACTTGTATACACACACATATTCTTAAAACACTTTTATCATTTATGGTTAATTATTTGTTTACTTGTAGAGCGAATTAAGAGACAATAATGTAATAATACTTTGCCTCAGAGGGATTCAGATTAAAGACTCTCAATCATTTGAAATGTAATTCTCTCCCACTTGTTGGATCATTTTTCTTTATCTTCTTGTGATCACAGAAAAGTCGTCTATTTCATGAGATCAAAACAAGCCGTTCGAGCAGCGTTTCGGGACTTGATCCTGATCACAGGTCAACGCAGCTCGTTTGGTCAACATGAGGACAGAATTGTTTTGTCAGAGTGCTCCGAGATGACTGTCGTCTGGTTTGTCCAAACGTGTGTAGCTTTAATTGTCCCGTGGATTCACCGAGCAGCAAACGTTCAGCGCCGCGGTGCTGAATGATGGCGTCTACGTTACGGCTGTTTGCTCGCAAAGGTCCGATGAAACAGCACCAAAGTCGAGGATCGTCTCGAAACAAGACAGGGTACGTTATTTACGTTCAGACGTCTTATGTGAAACTGTTAACGCTGATTTAACAAGTGTTAGTAACGGATTTAAAACAACAGCTAGTGTTACACCATCACCACCATTAGCCGACTCGGCTCGTCCCGACCCCAGACAGGTAAAAAGGTGTTTTTCTCTGGGTTTCTCAGCTCCTCTGGCCTTGAGCCCTAGAACACATCAAAGTGTTCTAGTGGCTATAGTGATTATGACCAGTGTAGGTCAGGTGACGTGGTCAGGTGTGTGACGAGGACTGCAGAGCTGCTTCAGAGTCACTTTTTGAGTCAGGGAGGATGCAGCACGTGTACATGCAGGGCTTTAGTCATCCACCCACACACACTCACACACTGATGGCTGCAGGCTAACATGCCAGGAGCTTGCCGGACCAACAGGAGCAGTCTGTGGTTCAACGTCTGGCTCCGGAGCAGCTGAGACCTGCTGAGTCACGGCCCCCCTCTCCTCTGGTTTACATGAATTCTGAAACTTCTGAATTGCAACCTCTGACACAGGAGACTTTACTCCATCCACCCTCTCTTCCTCTTCCTGTTCCTCTTCCTCTCTGGTCTTCTTATCTGCTTATGACCCAAATCTTTCCTTTCTTCAGTCTGTTTGTTCTCTTTCTGTATCCTTCATTCAGCATCGTTTTCCTCTCTGTACCACAAACATTTCCCCACCAGTCACTCTCTCACAAAAAAGCTCTGATGTAGATCTGATTGTGTGCTGTCATCAGCTATTTGTGGAAATGGACTCGGATAATTTAAGTGCGTGTGTGCGTGCGTGCGTGTGTGCGTGCGTGTGTGCGTGCGTGTGTGCGTGCGTGTAGCCATAATGACAGAGTGGGAGACAGAAGACAACAACCAGGTCAGGACCGTTTGTGTGAAGTCCACCTTTAGCTGCTGTTTGACCTCACTGAATCATAAACCGCCTCCTGTGAGTCATCACCAGCAGAACCGTGTCTGACAAAACCTCGTATCTCCCGTCTTGGACCATCATCGCAGGTCTGCTAACAGGTTTTTCTCTCATTACTCTTTATATTATATATCTGTCGTCTATACTGTATGTTTAGGAGGAAAAAGCAGCGAGATGAGTTTCATAATCATCATAATGAAGGAACGTTGTTGATTCATTAATCTGAAAAATGTTGATACTAACTCCCATCCCTGGTTTGAGGAACAAGTCGGTGAGTTTCACGGTTCGTCAGACGCCAGAAACACTGAACTCTGCAAAGTTTTCAGCTGTTTCAGTAAGTAAACAGTAGAAATACTCCCTTCATGCTGTAATGTCGTCTACCTGCGCGGCGTGGATGAGACGGCGCTGTGTTGTGGCTAACGTTGAGCCTGGTTGGACTTTCTGCTGCAGCTTCCTGTGTTGTTCCACCTGCTGTGGTTCCGGACTGACCTCGTCCACATGAACGCTGTGTGTTTCACACAGGCCTGAGAGGGACTGAGCTATTTGAAAATGAAGGTTTAGTTGCATCCAGTGCTGCAGGTCCTTCAGACTGTTTAACGCCAGCATCACGTTGTGTAGCTCTGTGTTGATGCCGTCTTTCTACATCATACACCTGCTGTTGTTGTACCACCTGTTTATCAATGCTGACACGTGCTCACATTATCCGTTTCATCTGGTGCAATCACTAAGTTGTTGTGTATTTTTTCTCAACTGTGCAGTAACACTATTTATTATCCACAATGCCAAGAGTATTTTTATAAACTCGTGACTCGTGAAATTCAGTGTCCTTTCTATAAAACAGTATTTCTCAAGTGCGATACAACATATGGCATCGATAGTTTTTCTCATAAGAATATGGACAGTAGTATTTGTATGGGCAGTAGTATTTTAATTGGCAGTAGTATTTTTCTGGGCAGTAGTACTTTAATGGGCAGTACTATTTTTCTGGACAGTAGTATTTCAATGGGCAGTTATAGTATAACAGGCGGCGAGTTACTGAACTCTGTACAGCCTCATTTCCCTCCAGGGAGACGCATCGAGGGTCAGAGTTCACGTCGTTCAGAAGGACCGTGATATTGATGTGTTGATTGACAGCAAGGTAGACGAATCGGTGGGCGGGACGGTGGCGTTCTGCTGGGACTGACGGCGTTCAGGAGTGCTGAAGCTGCTTTCAGACGTCATGATTTCACTCACTTTTTAAAGAAGAGTCACAGTGTCCCTCAACAAGCTTTGGCTTTTACACTTTCTACAAGGTTGACTGCTCGGGAGATACGAGGTTTTGGCAGGATGCCGTACAGTGTTATGTGTCCCCCTCTGAGCGGCTTTATGTAAGTGCTGTTGGGTAAAATCAGCTTGAAGCTGAAGAGGAGAGGAGGAAGAGGACGGACAGAGGGCTATTTTTGGGTGATTCCCTGCTGCCCTTGTAATTTGGAAAGGTTTACTGAAGGGGAGAGAGAGAGAGAGAGAGAGAGAGTGAGAGGGGGAGAGAGAGTGAGAGAGAGAGAGAGAGAGAGAGAGAGAGAGAGAGAGAGAGAGAGAGAGACATAGTGTCAGACAGGGCTGTTGTTAAATCTCTAACTGTGAGCTATAGGATGTCATTAATCTGCTCTGCTTGGCCCTGCTCGATGACTCACACACACCCACACACACACACACACACACACACACACACACACACACACACACACACACAGGGTCTTAAGCCCCTCTCTGATCTGAGCTATTGTATCCCTGTGTTATTTTCTCAGTCCAGCCATACAGTAAGTACACACGTGTGAGCTGGACTGCATGTTTAGTGTGTGTGTGTGTGTGTGTGTGTGTGTGTGTGTGTGTGTGTGTGTGTGTGTGTGTGTGTGTTCATGCATGTTAAAGCCACACAAAAACATGAATGGAAGCTTGGGGCCTTGAAACTGACGCTTGCGAGGAGACAGCACCTGCAGAGGTGTTGATAATGGAGAAAACATGACCTCATGCTCGTGTGTGTGTGTGCGTGCGTGCGTGCGTGCGTGTCCTTTATGGTGCTGCAGACAGCTCATCCATAAAGGACCAGTGTTAACTGAATGTGACTGAGAAATCATCACGTCTGCTGTTAGATACTGAGGAACAGATGAGAAGGTGGTGAGGCATCAGCTGAAGGATGAATGTGACAGACAGACAGACAGACAGACAGACAGACAGACAGTTCAAAGGTGTTCTGTTATTTACTGTATTCTGCTGTCTCTGTGTCTTGTTCACGCTCCATATGTAAGACTCTCTTTCATCTGTCTTTACGGGAGTTTTCTCCAAAGAGAAGATTTTGGAGAAGAAGAAGCAGGTTGGTTTAAACTGACCGTCACTGGGATCTTCCCACCTGGTTTGAGCATCAACTCAGGTGATTTCAGTTTCATTAATTAACCTCACGATTAAAACGGCAACGTCGGATGATTCTGGAAAACCCCAGATTACATTCAGGGACATTTTTTTGTCCAAAGCCAACTTTTTGTCTTTCTACAATATGTGAACGTTAGACAGTCAAATGAGCTGTAGTTGTTGGCGAAGGTTCAGCAACTAAAACAGCTGGTTGAGGTTAAAGGTCGTGATCATGGGTAACAGGAAACGCAGGCTGGATCGAATCCACCTTTTTGGACTGTTACTGAACTTTTCCACCTTTTTTATTTTACTTTCAAAGTGAGGATGTTTGTGCAGAGGGAGCTGGTGTGGCTCCTTTTACTCTTCGTCTGTATTTGGCTTAGAAATCAGATGGAAAGAGCGCTGTTTCTATTAGCAGTTTAATTACATACTAACAACAGGAAGTGCCTGACTGAGGTTCAGGTCGTGTGTGTGTGTGTGTGTGTGTGTGTGTGTGTGTGTGTGTGTGTGTGTGTGTGTGTGTGTGTGTGTGTGTGTGTGTGTGTGTGTGTGTGTGTGTGTGTGTGTGTGTGTGTGTGTGTGTGTGCTGAGTCAGTCGTCCTCTGTGCATGCGTGTGTCTGTATTTAACCCAGAGCTTTGAAAGCAGCCGCTCTGTGACGACTGAACGACTAACGCTCACTGATGGATGGAGGCAAAGTGGAAGAGGAGTGAAACAGTCAAGTGAGGCAGAAAAGCAGGGATATAGATATCTCCTCTCAGCGCTAATGGGAAAAACACACTCGCTCGCGGCACCCTCGGCTTCCCCTCCAACATATTTGTAGATCGTCAATGAGCCAAATCTGAACCTCTGTTTGGTGTTTTTCATTAAACCGTCATGGTCTCTGCAGTGCAGACGCACATGTTCAGATGTTACTGCCATCAGCTGCCTCTCAACCGGGAAGGAGGGTTAACTAACGTGCTGCTGGGCTTCATAAGAACAATACACACAGAAAAACACATGATTGATTTTATGGTTTAAGTCACCAAAGCAACACCTCAGTGTTGTACGGAAGTGCAGTACTCGCAGCTTAAACCCGCCGCTGAGTCACATACAGAAGTCATTTCTGGGAACATTTGTGCTTCAGATATGAGGATTTGTTGTTTGTTGGATGCTTCAGTGGATTCAGATCTGTGCTCTTCACCTTTGTTTAAGAACACTTCAGCTTCCGTCACATGAACGTCTCTGTACCCGCTTCGTTTGTCTCTGCTAACGACGTGAGTGCCACAGGATGGAGACTTATTATTCTGACCTGCCACAACAAAACAAAGTGCTTTAGTCCCACGTTAAGCTGCTGTGATTATGCTCTGATTTCAAGGTTGTGATGTTGTGGCCATTAATGATTTTAGTCAGAACAGTCACAGTAACTACACCTCGTTAGTAAGATAGAGGTCATGTTGCGTTGATGTGCAGTCAGTTTCGGGTGGAGCTGCGTTGTTGTGTATGAACAGTCGAACCAAAGAGGTGAAGCACTAAACAGCTGAACACTGACTGCATGAGTTACTGCCTGTGATGGATGGATGGATGGAGGGATGAGCCGGAGAGAGGCGGGGTGGCTAAAGGCGGTTTTATGAACAAAAGGTCGCTGCGTTGACCTCTCGACAGTCAACATGTCCATCAAATGTCATGCGTCCTTGAGCGCGACACTGAACTGTTAGCTGTCCGCTTCACCGCCTGAAATAAACAGTGGTGGCTACGTGTCGTTAGCTGCTCTGCAGGGACGCTGACAAAATGTCCCACATTCAATATGTGCTCATATGTTTTTGGAATAATGTGCAGCTGACAACTGACGAAAACTGAAAAGTGACACCTGTCCAGGTGGTCAGAACGATTTCAGTTCTACTCTACGGAAGATTCAAAATGCCTAAATAAAACCAGACAAAGAAATTAAGTGAAATGCAGTCAAGTTTGTTCTATGTATTCCCTTTTTATGGTTGCATTTACGTCAAGGTCACACATTAAATGACAAATTTTGGTCTTTAATAACTGAATCTTCCATTAAAATGAAATCAGATTTTACTGCTGCCCAGCAGAGGGCAGCACAGAGCCAAAAGTACTGTCATTAGTTTTAATGTGGAGGTGAAGCGGACTTTTCCTTCTTTGAAGGAAACAATCATCTGTGCCAAGATGGAGTTGACCAATCACAACTTGCCGGTAGGACCGTGGGCGGGGCTAACCATTGCTAACAGAAGCCATGAGAGGCGTTTACATCTCCAGTACTCACATCGTTTGGAATGAGGAGCTCCTGAGACGTGGTTTGGGAATTGGCGTCCACCCCTGAGAGAGAGAGAGAGAGAGAGAGAGAGAGAGAGAGAGAGAGAGAGAGAGAGAGAGAGAGAGAGAGAGAGAGAGAGTTATTTTCTTCTTCCTTTTACTCGTTTCCTCCTTTCCTCCCCCCCTTCCTTTCCTTCTTCTCTTCTTTTCCTTCGCCCTCCACAGGAAGTGGTGTGGTCACAGCGAGCTAAACCAACAGTGCTCTGATAGAGTGTGTGCGTGTGCGCATGTGTGTGTCAACCTGCACCTCGAGGACTGATGAGTTTTATCCCTGACATAATGGAATAATCATCCATCCATATCCCACCTGATAACTCGCTCGTCTTAGTCTCTGCAGCGTTTGTGTGAAACGTCTCTTTAACGGTGCAGGAAGTCATTTTCAAAGTGTGAACGGACTTAAAACAAGCTGCAGTTCACACGCTTCTTACAAGAAGTGCTCAGACCTTCGTTTAGATAAAAGTAGAAATATTGAGTCACAAGCAAAAAGTGTGTGAAGTAGCATAAACTGCAAATACTCAAAGTACAAGTACCTCAGAAATCTACTTAAGTGCACTCACTGCGTAAATGTACTCAGTTATTTTCCACCTCAGGTGGCGGTAAATATCCCCTCCAACCTGGCGGGTTCTCCTTCACAGCTCAGTTTTGATGGAAGTACTTTGACTCTTAGAAAAGTAATCAAATCAATTGAGTTACTTTTTAACTTTTTATTCAGTAGGCGAAGTTTGATTTTCCCAATAGTTGGCTCGCATAGTCAGACCAGCCAGAAGCTCAGAATCCGGCTCACACAGACGTTATAAAAAAAAACAAAACCAAGCTTCCAGTAACGTTTACTGTCTGTAAAATAAGCTGAAACCAAGCTTCCAGTAACGTTTACCGTCTGTAAAATAAGCTGAAACCGAGCTTCCAGTAACGTTTACCGTCTGTAAAATAAGCTGAAACCGAGCTTCCAGTAACGTTTACCGTCTCTAAAATAAGCTGAAACCGAGCTTCCAGTAACATTTACCGTCTCTAAAATAAGCTGAAACCGAGCTTCCAGTAACGTTTACCGTCTCTTGGAAAGTTTCCGTCGCAGCGAGACGCTGACGTGACCGACGGCAGCAGCAGAAGGATCGTCTGCGTTTGAAAAGATGAATCCAGAGCATGTCGGATAAAATGAGAACATTTTTACAAACATCTTCTGTGTTTCTGAGACATGAATGATGAAACTGGAGGCAACGAGACTTTTTTTCTGATATGGAAATAAAACTTTTGAATAAAACTTTATTTTTTATGTTTTGGTTGAAACTGAGCTGCTGCAGTTTTCGTGTCAGAGGACAAAAAATACTGAAGAGCTGTGACAAGAAAGAGACTTCAGAGTGAAATGTGGACACACACACACACACACACACACACACACACACACACACACACACACACACACTTTTCATTCTTACAGTCAACATGAAAAGTAACTGAGCACATTTACTCTGACTGTGGACTGTGCAGTAGAGTAGATTTCTGAGGTACTTGTACTTGATTATTTCGATACTTCTATTCCACTACATTTATTTGACATCATTAGTTACTTGTTACTGTACAGATTCAGACTATACACACAAAAATATACACCAGCTCATAAATTATACTATTGTGGATTAAGATAAGGTAATTAAAATGAGCTCCAGTGACATTAATGCACATTAATGCATCGCTATTTAGAATCCAGTACTACAATATCATTGATTCTGAATTGGGCCATTCAGCATAAAGAGTACTTTTACACACAGTACGGTCTGTTTCTACATGTGTATTTCAATGCTAATACATGCTAATGATGCTAATAATTTTTATTATTTTTGTAGTATTGCTACTTTTAGTGAAGTTGAAGATCTGAGTACTTCTTCCCCACTGGATATGAGATATATGTACTTCGCTCATGTACTCGTGACACGTACTGTCAGCTCAGTAACTCGTCCGTCAGCCTGCAGTGGACTCATGTCTCACCTGTTTCAGCTCCTTCATCATCTGTGACGTGAAAACACCACATTCACACACAGTCAGACAGTCAAGTGTGTGTCCTGCATAAGTGCGCGTACGTACCTGGGAGAACTTGTGCAGCTGATTGGCTGATGGGGGCCAGGCCCTGTTGCTGCATTGAGAGCTGGTGGAGCTTTGCTAACTGAAGAGCGCAGAATGAGAGAGAAGTGAAGAAAACGGCCGTTAGCATCGGGGAGTCACAGAAAACATCAGGTGAACAGTGAAACTGCGTCTCGGTCGCTCGTTTCTTACCTCTGAATGTGGAATGCCGTAGTGACTCTGTACTGCATATGTCTGCCATAGAAAAGGAAAGAGAGACGTGTGGTTAAAGTCAGGGTTTGTGCTCATGGGACAGTATTAGCTCTACACAGAGGCTGCTGCCCTCCTCTGATTGGTGGAGGGCCACAGACACTGCTTAACACTGTGAAATACTTTCTGCACATCTGTGGGTAAAACATCAATCACAGATGAGGCAGACATACATTTTACATACGTGTTTTATTCTTCTAGATCACAGTACTGTAACACAGATCATACAAGAACAAAAAGCGCAGGAAGCCCTGAAGTGACCGTTACTTCTGTACATCCCATCTGTACACTGAGTATGTACTGTAAGGAAGTACTTTTTTGTTGTACCATCAGGATTAATGCTTCCCAATGCTCCACTTTGCGCGGAGACGCTACAGGAGTCACTAAAAAGACGAGAGGAAAACGACTTTCACTCGATCATCCGTCCCGACTGAATCCTCGCCGTGTCCTCTTGTTAGAGTCTGTTTATCTTGCCAAGATCATGATTTAAAGGTTTTAGAGGCCTTCCCAAATCCCAAACCGAACTTCAAAGAGAGGCAACGCTTCCATAGGCTGTGTGTGTGCGTGCGTGCGTGCGTGCGTGCACAGACTCGCTGCACTGGAGATGCGTTTGTGTTCCTCCCTGAGCTTCACCACACCTTATATAACAGATTTCAGAGTTGTTATCCTTGACGCAGACTGCATTGCCACTGCTGCTGAACTTTTGACTCCTGTTGCTAACTCAGGGATTTGGAGGAATGGCTGTTTGCTGAAAAGAGCTCCCACCAGGCGTCTGAACGTGATACAACAGTAATCGACCTGCCTGTGCCGCTCGGCCTCCTTCATATCGTAACGCCTCTCCTTAATCTGTAGATATGCTACAACTATTTATACACGCTGCAAACCTGGAGGCCTGCATCGCATGCCTGAATCCAAACGCTCTGTGCACACCCGGACAAAAAAAAAAAAAAAAGCCAAATACGCATAAATATTCACTGGTGGCTTAAAGCAGACACAGCAGAGATGCAGCAGCAGCAGCTCCAGCGCTGTGGGCCTGTGTTACCTCTGAGGAGGACGTCACTGCTTCCTGGACAGAAACTCCCAGGGAGACACACTGGTTCTTCTTTTATGGTTACAAGTAAAAGTGAATCTTAACTGAGGGAATCACCCCATTCAGAGCCGTCGATGCAGAGGAGAACACATGCCGCCTCGAGCAGAGTGAAACTTTCATTCTCAACTTAAACTCTCATGATGGACGTCTCCTCTTAGTCTCACCAGGTGATGTGAGCTGGTTCTTATGTCTTATCTGTTCATTTCCAACCAGCAGCGTGACCATGTTTGACAGATGTGCTCCATGTTCTTCACGGAGCGGTGAGAGCATTCCACATCCCTGCTTCATGTGCAGAGCTGCACAACACATGAGATGTGACCTTTCACAGGCTGTAACACCGTGTGGCCGAGAGGGTCGATTCAATGAATCATCTGCTGTTTTCATTTTTAACATGCGAGCGGCCATGTTTGCTGAAATCTCCTCTGTTAATGCTGCATTACTAAATATCACTATGTGATTAAGGTGTTACCACACACATACATATGTTTGGTGCTTTTTTCCACATTTCATTAGCCGCCATGCTTGGCTGATAATAATTAGCTTCTAAAACAGAATCATTGTACGTGATGTATTTTGAACAGCACACGCCTTTAACAGCCTGTTTTCTCTCCTGGATGTTGTAATTAATGTGCTCGGCCTTCAGGAACATCTTCGTCAGTGTTAATGACGGTTTGTGGAGCTCAACATCAAGCATGATAATGACCCTCAAATGCTAATAATACGTATATTAATTAACAATGCACAGCTCTCATGAATATGCAGCAGGTTCTTAAGACAGCAGGGATCAGAGATGAAACAAACAAACAGACCTTCAGTCAAAATTCAATTCAGTAAAATTTGAACAAAAACATATATCAAGATACCAAGACGTGTGTGTGTGTGTGTGTGTGTGTGTGTGTGAGATGCAAAGCTAATCTCTGTATCTGTGTGTGTTCATGTCTCAAACACGTCACAATAAAATCATCAGTGTTCAGATTTTAACTGGAAATTCTTAAAACTCTGGTCTGCTTCATTTTCAGCTGTTTTCTACTAACATTTACACTCCTCATACATAATATATCAATAAGATAATCTGCCACAAAATATACAAATCAACAGTATTTTAACCATGTACTTAAATAAATAAATAAAAAAGCAGGATTTGTATCTGAAGCCAACCTTCAAAATTCTCTCCTTCAGACTAAAATGAATAAAAATTTGCAGCTTATTGAACAGAGTTTAACACAATTAGTCAGAATAGCATTTGAATTATTATTCTTATTATTGTGAATTATTGCATGACTTTCTCTAAAAACTGGAGGTTGTGTATAAAATGGGATGAAAATAAACTGAAGTCCTTTGAAGCTGATCCCTAAAGGCGAAGCAAAACACTTAAACGTAGATGTAAAAGGTAAAAATAACGTGCGATGTGAAAGCAGGTGAAAAGTTACTGAGGATGAACACATGAATACTGAAAGTGCACCTTCATGTTTTCAGCCTGTAGCCATAGATTTGATTTTTTTTTTTTTACATTTTCATGCCTTCTAAATGGATTTATGGACATTTTCTGACACAGCTGTAAATATTTAGTTAGCTGTGTGTGTGTGTGTGTGTGTGTGTGTGTGTGTGTGTGTGTGTGTGTGTGTGTGTTGGAGGATTTTAGTCATATCTTTTCATTATCTGGACATTTCTGAGTAACGTTGCTGCAGCGTTCTGTCTGTCCGGCTGATAACATCTATTAGAAATCCTCACAGCTCGAGTCGTGAAATAAAGATTAATATTAAACCCCAGAAATGTCTCTGAGAGCTGCAGATGAATCTGTCAACGGGAAGCAAATGAGTGATTTTACCAGAAAAGTAGACGTAAATAAGACGAATCCTCATCCCTCCCTCCATGACTGCGGCCTAAATAATGAATAAACAGCATTAATCGCCTCACGCAGCCACTTAGCTCTGCACTAACCCTCCCTCCATCCCGTCCTCTGTCACTCTCCACCCGACGTCTCCCTCGTTTCCTCCACATCCTGCTTCTCCTCTCTCCTCAGCCTTTTCCTCCTCTTCAGCCATCTCTCCCTCATACCTCTTCTTCTGTCTTCCCCTCTTTACAAAAGGCTTCCAGGTGAGCTAAGGAAGCCTGTGGCGGCCATATTGGAGGCACTTGCTGGGGAACGCCGTCTGTAGAAAGGTTAATTCTTCTGATCATCTCTCCGTTTAATAAAAGCACTTTTAAAGCTAACAGTGCAAACGATGAAGAATCAGAGGGAGGGACAATCCCCTTTATTTGTCCCACAGTTACATGCATCATGCCCACACACGCCATGCACTGGTGAAATTTAACTTCCGCCTTTAACCCATCCTGGTCGTCCTTCCTCCACGGCAGACCAGGAGCGGTGGGCTGCCATCCAACCGGCGCCCGGGGACCCAGTCACCATTGGTCAGGTGGTGATCTTCTTGCATGTTTTTAGTAGGGGTATATTTTATGGAGGATACCCCAGGTGAACACGGGGAGAACATGCAAACTCCACACAGAAAGGCCTTTTTTCCTCAAGAGCGTGACGTCAAGCTTTAGCTAGCTCAGATGCTGCAGGCCAAACATGGAAGATGCTAAACACCTTTATCCTGAAAAATAGCATAATCACTCGTTCACCAAGTGACCTAAAATGACACGTTTACGTCCAAGTGGCATCGCCCTCTAGTGGCCGTGGTAGTTATGACAGGAGCACAGGAGGAAGCCACAGGGCGGGATGGTTTTTCTGCCTAAACCTGAGCAAACCTTTACTGTTCTTCAACAGAAGAACCATTTTTAAAGGAGCAGACATATGACGTCCTGCTGACAGAGACGTCTGTGCATCGCTTTAAAGGGCAGTTCCATATAATTAAGCTCCTGCTTGAATTGAGTTACTGTCCAGAAATTCGGGGGAGTCACTGGAGTCAAACAGCCCCTCAGGAAGTCTCTGTGCTGACTTTAAGTGCAAAGTCACACAGGTAACACTCGTATTGTTTTGAGTTTGTTAGCAGCTGAAATGTGGAATTAACTGTACCTTCACACCAAATCTCAGACATGTCTCGTCCTAATCCAGGTGTGAGAGTCTGCAGCAGATGTGGCTGGAAGTCATTTTCCGATGCTGTCCTCCCTCACTCCTCCCCCGGCCTCTCCCTCTCTGCTCCCATCAGCCATGCGGAGCCTCCATTAGCTGATGTTACTGCTGCAGAGGCCGACACCCCCGAGGCGCTGAGCCTGACGGACGGTGTTTGTCAGCTCTGTCTCTGAACACATACACTTCACATACACTCCATCTGCATGGAAGTCAGTAAGCTACCTTTGTGTGTGAGCCTCTGTCAGTCTGAATCTGTCTCCAGGTCAGTCAGTTTGTTATGTGCTCTAGTTTTAGTGTTGCCTCTTCATTAGTGGCTCGGTCTGTCACTGAGCGTTTGTTTGCACACACATAAATCAACCAGAGCTTAAAATCACGTAGTCCTAAAGGCTGCAGACAGTTACTCAGGAGTGGAAAATCATCAAACTGTCTTTCCTTTTCTAAATTTCCCAGCAAAACATTCCCAGAATACTGTCAGATCATATCCACAAATAAATCTGTTTGGTCAGATGTTGTGAAATCTGATTCTGATGATATTTGCCAGCTGACATTTTAAACCTCAGACTGAATAAAAATAACATCCCATTATATAATAGACCAGATCTCAACAATTTAGCTTTATTGTTTCCATTATTTTGTCGTTCTGCACTTTAATCTTTGACCTTATGTTCAGCTCACATCATCCGTTATATCTTGTGCAGTTCTTAATTCTTAATATTTTTTTTCCAGCTGTATTTATTATCCATACTGGCAGCAGTATTTCTATAACTGTACATATTGTACTCATACACAGACTCGTGCAGTTCAACATATGGCAGTAGTATTTTTATGGCAATGAGTGTTTCCATAATCTGTACACACATGTTATATATCATCTTTATTTTGACCCTTCTGTGCTACTGTTTTTCTGTTTTTGCTTTTTTAATATTTGTTGGCTGTAATAACTTAATTTCCTTGATGTGGGATCAATAAAATCTGTGTGAATTATTTGCTGCCCTATGTTGGCGGTGCCCTCTCTCAAACACTGAACGGACGCTCTGGTGTCACCTGACAAGCTTTAAGTGATTAACTGCTTTCAGGAGCATCCCGAGTTCACACCCTGTCTCAGCTCTGAACAACGCTCCTGTTATTAGACGGTGACCTTGATCTCTCCATAACCTCAGACGCAACGTTTAACTGTGTGTCAGTGTCCATGAGCAGATAATCAAAACAGTCCAACAGAGACCATTTCATCAGTCTGTGTGGTTCACTGAAGTCAAAATCTAGACAGCATTACGATTCAAAATGTTCAACCAGTAGATCTTTAAGTGTTACCTGAGATACAAGCAATCAGAAAAATCATCATTCAGTCTGTCAAATCAATCAATCGATCGATGAGTAAGTCAGTCCTCTGCTCCATCAGTCCTCTGCTCCGTGAGTCCCTCACAGTCCCAGTTTAGCCTTGCTGCGTTAGCGCTAATATTAGCTGGCAGTGACAAACCACCGTGCCATCGTTCTCAAAGACGCAGGAAAAACAACACGTTACAATGGAGCGCGAGGACTTCAGCAGGGATATTTACAGTTTGGACGAGGCCCTGAAATGACGATCACTCTAAGACGCCGCAGTTATGGAGATGAAAAGTATCTAAATGTACGAGGAACTTGGCCCGAGGCCCTTAGTCTCCACTGACATGAAATAAATGTGGAAGCGCCGACTGTGGGTTCGGCGGTGCGTCGAAGGCCATTTGGCTAACGACGGCGACACGCTAGCTGCTGGCAGCTGACCTCAGTTATGGATGATCTAAACATCCTGCTTTGCCCTTGACATGGAAATTATTTGTGCAGCAGTGTTTACAGAGTACATTTCATTTAATTCACATTTAAGTGCTGAAACAGTTGCAGGGTGAAAATGAAAAACAACATCTTCTTTTTGAGAAAGTGTAATTTATAATTTTGGGCAACTCAAAAAATAAACACGATCATATCTTCTAAAAGAAAAGCAAATGTCTAAAAGCCAAAAGAGCAGATTTAACTGTGTGAACCTGAGCTGACCTACACTGATGCACTGCAGCTCCCACTCGATTCATCACGTGTCCTGAACCACCTCCAGCAAAACCTGCAGAGATTCAAATCTGCCTGTTTCCTGGCGAAGGTGCAGCTCAGAAAAAGAGTAAATACACCCTGAAGTAATGCGAGGACCCCCCCGTCAGCACATTCAAAAAATGCATCAAAGGACAGGGGGTGGATGGGGGGTAAACATCTGCTAGTGTGAGACCCTGCGGGGGTGTGGGGACACGGGGGACACACACAGGCTGGGACAGGGATGACTACTCCTGCTGTGCTGGTAGTCGGCGCTAACCGGCTGTGAGCTGCTGCTGCACAGCGAACAGGAAGTCCAGCGCAGCTTTTTGGCAGCATGAGCACATTTACACCTCTTTTGTGCATCTTTGGGAAGTGCCAGTGTGTAGTCATAGCCCTGCTGTTTAGCATGGTTAGCATTCCTGTTCATCAGCTCATGTGTGCATTTGTGAAGCTAATGCTACCAGTAGCTGTGATATCACCTCATACATATGTTGGTATGAGCCGCCTGATGACTCTTGTTATACTGAAAAAGAGTGGATCAGGCTATTTGATGGAGCGCAGCTTGACCATGCTCCCTCTCCTCCCTCAAACTGAATCATTAAGAAACTGACCAGCTCAGTCATAGTAGACGGCTGTTTTACTGGAAGATATGAACGTAATCCATTTTCTTTTAGCCTCCCGACTGCTTTCAGAGCCGGACACCATGTGAGGAAAGTGGTCATAATCCTGAACAGATGTGTTTCCTGGTCGGTCGAGGTTTCGTGGCACCGGACTCCTCTCTGCCTTGAACAGCCGTTAATCTCAGCAGGAAGAATAAAACTGATCTGTTTCCCATCCTCCTTCCTTCTCTTTCTCTTTATCCATTTTCAGTCTCTCTTCACTTTTATCTACGTCTTTACATCTCTGCGTTTTCATGGCCTTCGCCTTAACTCCACCTCGGTGAGCGCGTCCCTGCATGTTCTTAGCTTTTCACATAAAGAAAGGAGTGATATTTATTGAGCCTCTCTGTGCAGAGGTGTTAATCTGGGATCCTTGACCGCTCTGACCATCTGCTTTTATGATGCTGTTGCTGGCTGCAGCATGTGATTGAATCCAGGTCCTCTGGCTGGAGGAAAGTGGCTGTTTACCTCCGCGGCTCAGGGCACCGTGTGACGAGATTTCTTCCAAAATTAGATAAAGGTCAATTGATTTGAGCATGAGGCTGTATTGAGAAGGAGAATTTAAGTGCTGTGTTGAACAAAAAGACGTTAAATGGGATCTTTCACATTCTAGAGACACTGAAGGATGACTTCAGGCAGAGATTTGACCCTTTTCAAACGGGTCTCTATACGTGCTTTTATATCTCTGGTCGATGTAAAATGTTAGCAGATGAAAAAAGGCAGACATAAAGTGACCTTTGACCCTTGCCCCCCCAGGCGGCCATACTCACTTGCTGCAGGTCCACTCCTCCCTGCGCCACTGAGAACAGGGGGTGAGAGCCAAAGTCTGACGCCTCGAACACCTTCAGCCGACACAGAGACACAAGCAGAGTCAACACGACAGTGAGAGCTGCACAGCATTAACATTTCTACACACACGATGGTGGTCCAAAGGGAATGCTTCTCCCCCTGGTGTCAGTGTTTATGACCTCAGTAAGAAGATGAAGCTGAGCTCTTCTTCGGCTCATGAAAAAAGGATCAACATCTCCTCTCTGGGTTTGATGGCAGCAGATTAACAGTGACGTTAGCTGATGTGTTAGCCTGCGGAGCCTCTCTCTCATCTGTCTTGGTAATCATCCACTTACAGGATTGTTTGAGGTTAATATTGTCTTCAGTAAATACCGTTTAACCCTCATTCTGATGTCTTATTCTCAGACGGACAGATGGAGCAGACTGTTTTACAGGAGGCGGGACTGTAGTGGGAGCACTGGGGTGTCAGGTGTGACTGAGTGAAATGGAAAAAGGTGTAAATGGCTCAGAAATGAGCTGAGGGCCCCGCAGAGGTCGGGGCCGGCTTTGTTTTTCAGCCTTAATTCAAAGCTAAACGGCTGCTGTACCGCCTGCTGACAGCGAGCTGCTGAGGAAACCACCTCCTCGTCTGTGGAAGGTATCCAATGATATTCTCTGATCGAAGGGATCAGGAAAAGGTGGAAGCAGCACCTGTCGTGGGGCGACGCCAAAGCCCTGACACCCCTTCATGTTCAGTGTTCCCCAGGAAAGCTGGCGGGGAAGACGGCGGACTGACGGCGGTTCAGCTGACGCCTTGTGGATCTCAGGCAGTGGTTTTAGTTCACGTCACCAGTTATAGTTCATGCTAGAGGGCTGAATACTCTATATACAGTATAAATGATGTCTGTGTAGGCAGCAGTCGTGACAGCGTGGCCCATCAGGAGAGGAGGACCATGTCTGAACAGACGATGAGTGCTGGTCTGGACTGATGCCTCTGAAGAGGGACGGGGTGTAAAAGCAGCTGCTGGAGGAATGTAATGCTATTTCCACCACACGTCCGTCTGTCCTCACCTGCCTTCTGCCGTCTTTCTCTCCCCTGAGGAGGTTGAATGAGTTTCTGTAGACACAGAATTTATCTCCCCTCTCTGGATTTATTACATAATAACATGTTTTATTGATCGGTTGTCTTGTACATTTTGCACTCTGGACCAAACGTCTGTCTTGGCTTAAACTGAGTGGCTGCTGGAATTCCTTGTTTTTCGCTTGTTGTGTATGTTTATATCAATTGGGATCAATAAAGTCTAAGTCAATGTATTAACACAAGATAACATCAAGAAAAAAGAAAAAATGAAACACAGAAAAGCGATGAATGCTGCAGCTCTGCCTCCCCTGAAAGAAAAAAAAAATAAAAGAGAACCTATTATAAACCGTATATGAAGTCGTCCAAACTGCGCCCATGTGACCACGGAGGTGACATCACTGCTGCTGATGATGCAGGGTGACATCACCAAAACTGTCCAATCAGTGAGTCACCAGCTCAAATGAACCCAAGCACAGGTGTGACAATGTTCTGAGCTGAAGGTCAAAGTTCATGCGTCACATGACTTGCAGACTCATCGTTTCATCCTCTTATTAACAGAAGTTGCTCTTTGCTGAGCCAAAATAATTCAAATCCAATAATAATAATAAAAAAGATAAAAAGTTCATTTAGTTTGCAGTTTATTATCGGCCGAGCAGATGAGCGAGAACAGAAGTGAGTGATCAGTTTATTGATCCCCGAGGGGAAACGGTCACAGCCGACAGCCTCCACACTGCTGAGGCCCGACAGGATGCTTCAGATTGTCAGAGTCATGAATACTTTAGTCTGCTGATCCCGCTGTCCGTCATTTCCTCATCAATACGACAAAAACACACTTTCTGAATTAGTCAGACGGTTGTTTGTACAGCACAGATTCAAAGGCTAATCATCAGGAGAGATGCACTAAAACACTGAAAAATAATGAAATATTGGATTGATCGGACACGTAGTGATGCAGTAACACGAAGCCCGATACAGGAAGTCAAAGGTCGAGAAGCCAGCTGATCAACGGCACGAGTATTTTTATCGTTACTGATTAGCTGACGGACTGATCAGCTGACGGACTGACAGACTGATCAGCTGACAGGCTGATCAGCTGACGGACTGACTGATCAGCTGACGGACTGATATGAAACGTGACTGCAGAGTTTAACACTTTGATCCATCAGCGGCTGAAGCTGGAGCATCTTTACGATCGTTAGCATCGCAGCTAAAAGCAGATGTTCAACCAGCCGACGGCGTCCCAGATCAAGGTCGTTAAGTGATGTTTAAACCAAGAGCACACTTTATCATCTATTCTGAAACCAAGTGGATGGCGGTGTGAAGAGAACAGCGTGAGAACTTGAGGAATGGGCTCAGGTCTCGTTAAAGGATGTTCTGAACGCGCTGCTACAAGAGGACACTACCACAGTGTCTCTAAATCTGTCTGGACGTGAGACCTTTAATCCTTTAATCCTTAAATTCTTTGGTTCTTGCTGTTTGTTTGAGGTGATAAAATGCTGATTTAGGTATCGCCTTCAAGCGGCTGCTGCTTAAACCTGAGTCTATTAGAAAATTTCTAAGTAGAGCTTAATATTATAGATCTGAAATCAAGCCGAGCAGTGACACACACACGCACACACGCACGCTGTGATGCTCCATGACGTTAAAAATGACCTTGCTTTATTGACTCCAATACTGATTTTGAAGTTCGGAGGCTGAAACAGGAGCTAAGCTGAAGCTCCATTTCATCACATCCTCCATATTGGGGACATTTGTCCCACTGTTGACGGCCGTGACACCTCAGACACTCTCCTGTTCATCCACAAACAGCCAAACGCCCCAGACAGCGATGCAGAGAGACATCCACGGGCGCGTCAGTCTCCAAACAGTCGCTGTTACAGTCCAATGACGTGCGACAAGGACGGGCAGATCTCTGAGGGAAAATCATCCACAGTCGAACTGACCGAATGACAACCTGCATGCCGCCAAGCTCCGATGCACACGGCCAGATCCAGCCAATTAAACGGCAGAGTCTGTGTCCCTGAAAACTTCTCAGAGCTCAGGGTACTTTGGAAAATCTGCAGGGAAAAGTCGTTAAAGATGCAGGAAATTTGGAACCTTTGGTTTGTGAAACTTGTGAGGAGAGAGATAATTGGGGCTGAACCAGGTCGGTGGCGAGCATCCAGGAGTTTTCTGCTTGAGGAAGAAAGCAAGTCTGACGTGTGTCATCGGGCCATGAAACGTAATTTAGCACAATAACATTTGGTTGTAAATTGATATAAATAAAAGCAATCTTGATTTTTACTGCAATCACACGATCCAACGCCCAAATCAAAACTTCTGTCATGGTATGAAGATCAGTTATTGGTACGAACATCCTCCACTCTGAAGACGTTAATAAGGAGTTAATTATTCTGACAAATCGTCGCTTCGTTTTCCACGGTGACGCATGTGATTTCTTGACTAAAACGAAAATGCAGAATATCATGAGCCTCAGCCTCCAAACGTCACGACGACGGGAAAGAGACGAGAAGCAGGAAATCGACAGAATCAGGTTGTCTCAAACTCGACACGTCGTTTCCTGTTCCCAGCCGACGGTCAACAGCAAAGGTCCCCTCACCTTCATGAGCTCACACCAAATCTAATTAAGTTTTTTATGTGCCAAAACCAAACTTTAACCAAAGTTTCTGATGAATAGTGCCAATTTGAAATGAATAAACATGAGAAAAACAGCTTGATGTGTGGTGACAGGAGCTGCCATTCACAAAGTATGACCTATCAGACACGTTTAATGAGTGTGTGTGTGCGTGTGTGTGTGTGTGTGAATAAAGCCAAACCATTTGCTCCAACATTCAAATTGCAAACTAAAGCAAATCCTCAGACAGTTAATGATGTATCGGCTCATTCATCCGTTCATTCCTTTGTATTCACCTCAGTCCTCCCCCTCATCCATCCATCATTTTTCCTCCCTCTTCAGATCCCTCCATCCATCCGAGCCATTAATCCGTCCCCCTGTGCCTCCCCCCACCATCCCTTCCTCTGTAAACCTGTTTTTTCACACCTCCCTCCGTCTTTCCTCCCCTCTCTCACCCTCCTCTCTTTCCTTTCATCGCCTGCAGATTTAACATCTTTCTAACATCTTGTGATGGTACATTTTATGTTTCCTCCTGTGTTGTTGTGGTTTCTCTGGTCACCCTGATGATGCCGCTGATCGTCCTCCGTCCTCTTACCTGGTTTCCTGCCAGCAGCACGGTCCCTGGGGACGGACTGGGCCGGTATGGAATAGTCGCTCCCTTGGGTGGAGACTGAGGAGGAGGAGGAACAGAGGAGAGTGAGAAAGGAGGAAGAATCAGGGTCTGTGTTTATCAAATGTCTCAGAGCAGGAAATCATAATGTGTGCTGATACAGGAGAGACGTTGTGACGACAGCGAGCTTATTAAAAGATTCAGCTTTGGTCGACTTTGTGCGAGACGCAGAGGAGAAGACGATCTGTCCCCGCAGACGCAGGCGTCCTCACAACCTAAAGTTTTTCATTTGTTCTCACTTTATTAGAATATTTGTCTGAAATGTGTCTTCAGCCCTGAGGCGCACACCAAGCGAAACACAACGTTTAACAAACAGCAAAAGAAATACTGCAAACAAATATTACTCCATCCTCTCTTTTCACACCCAGTCATGATCCTCTCACCTGTTACCAATGATTTACAGAAATCAATGAAGCTGATGAGGAAAAACATTGAATATGTTGACTTTGATTTTTCAGTTTTTTGGAATCATTTGAAATAAACTTTCTCCACTTTTAGAAAAGCTGAGGCAGAGGACTGCATGTTGTTCACAGGGAGGTGAGCACAGCCCACAGAGGGTTTAGAACGATGAGCTCAGACAGACCAACTGAATCATTTCCTGCTTCCAGTCAAATAACCTGCAGTTTAAATGATTCTTGAAGCAATCTGCTGACTGATCTGTGTATTCATTTTGTGGAACCTGCTCTGTGTAAAGTTACTTGCCATTTTCAAATTTTAATATTCAAAAGTGCAAACTGTCATCATCGTAACGTTTGCTTGTGTGTCTCCGTCTCAGTGCAGGGAGCCTCATTAATAACTCAGGTGTGTTTCTGTCACACGTTAACTTTTATGGTGATTCTGGGACTCCTGATTCCTCCTGGAGGAGCAGAGACGGCGGAATCACAAACGATGTCTGATGTTCCTCTCTGATATGGTGGATATGATGCAGTTTGTATGTATTTATGGACTCATTGACAGACACACAACTGCCTTCATTTAGTACTCATCACCTCCAGCAGCAGTGAAGCAGACGTGTCACATTATTTGGGCTGTTTTATCATTTCTAAAAGCTCATTGTTCCACAGTCTCGTGGTGGTTTTTGCAGCTTCTCCTCTGCTTTACCTACAGCTCTTTCTCACTGGCTCAGGTTTAGGCTTTTCGGCTGCTTTAGATCCGAGGAGACGAGGGAACCGCGTGTTCACAGGTGATAGAAACACTGTTCTCACACCTGTGTGGTGATCTCTCAGCTGAAACTTTGCGCGTGTTGCTTCTGCAGCTGGACATCGGCCCTACTCTTTCTCCTGTTTCACTTTCGGTTGTTATCTCGTCCTGTCTCGGCTCACATGTTCTGCTGCATCACCTGAGGTACCGACAGACAGACGTCCAATGAGAAGCCGTATGGCCGTCCATCTCTGTTGCTGCACTGTGTCATTAAACTCAAAGAACTTTCTCTGCTGCTCTTCGTGTCTCTGAAACTGCTCGTTTGGTTGAAATCGTCGCTCTTCCTGCACAGCTGCTCATTAAATGCTGCTTTTAGGCTGCAGCTCTCTGATTCACAGTCAGACGCTGACTGATGAGGATTTTGTTCACGGTGACCTTCAGTACTTCATTTAGAGAAGTTACTGTTGTCAAATCCTGCAAAACACACCCAGTACTCCTTAAATATGTATGTGTTTGTGTTCAGCTCTGTTTCCTGGAAATAACATTAAATTATGTTCATACAGAACTAATTTGTTTTCCTAATTCAGTTGTGGTGAGAAACTTAATTGCTGCCTGGTTTGTGTTTACAGGACACTGTGAGACGAAGATGGTGGTTTTCTTACGTGTTCATGCAGGAAACATGTCTGTTGACTTTTTCTGTATGAAACAAAGATCCTGGTCGTCCTCGCTGCCTGAACATAACCTCGTTGTCGCGGCCTCGGTTAAGGTTAAAATCGAGGTTAAGGCATCGGCTGGGTTTTCTCGTGCGGCGCTGATGGTCCGTGTTGAGATAAGCCTCCGTGGAGAAAATCAACGCACCATCCTGAGTTTTATTTCTATATTTGTGAGGAATTTCTGACCTTGAGAGAAAGATGTTTTGGAGATCGAGGACTTCTTGTGATCTCCTTCGTTTCACAGGTTTAGGAAGACTTTCAGGGATAAACTCAGACTAAAGTTTAGTTTAAGACTGTGCTGTTTGGATTTAGACAAGCACGTGGACAACAGGCTCGAGGGTCAGAGCGTGTCGTGTCCCAGCATGCACTGGGTGGATGGCAGGGAGACAACAGTCTGTCGGACGGCAAACATAGATGAAAAGATTCCTTCAGTCTCGTCAGGTCAGCGTGTTTCTTTTCTCTTCCTCCTCTCCTCCTTCCTCATCCCACTTTACGGTGCCTGGAATATCAATGAGCCTCACAGCCTTTGATTCCACTGTTTCCGCCTCTAATCTCCAAGACGTAGCTCATCTTAATGACCGCCGCCTCTGATTAATTATAACACAATCATGAATTATAGATTTCAGTGTTTCCGTTCGGAGGATGATTGGAAAGTGGACGGTATCTCACACAAACACTTTAATGTGATGGAGGGCCGACAGGTAGACGTCCTCAGAGCTGAAGCAGTGTTTTTTTTGGATGAGCCGATAACAGAATCACCTCTGCAGCTCTGTTCACCGCCTCCTTTCAGAATCAGCATCAAGCTGCATCAGAGAGAGTTTTGTGTCTTGTTTGTCAGAGTTTGATGTTTGTGTCACTGGATGCACGGCTGTCTGTAACAGTGAGATGACAATAAAAATAAAACGTCCTTGAATTCTGGCTGTAACTGAAACACGAACCACGGCAGAAACAGCTTTGAAATGAGCGCACGGAAACACAGTTTACTGGAGCTAATGAGACATTTTAGAGCAAAATGGACCTAATTTATGAATGTTTTGGCATATTTTCTCTGAAATTTATTTGGAAAAACTACAAGTCTCCAGTCATGCTAGCAGCTTTGTGAGGCTGTGCTTCCGTAGACATTTTCAGCTAAATGCTAACATCAGCATGTTAACAGGTATCGCGTTACCATATTCGCCATCTTGATGTCATTTGTGAGTAATTTTCTCCGTCCTGGGATCTCGGCACACACCATAATAACCAGTTCATGTCGGATCACCAGTGGCCTCAGAGAACGGGTCATCAATAAGTCCTGATGGTTAACATTAAGATCAAATCAGTGAAAGTTTCCTCGTTTCCTGATGAAGATTTCTGTGAAAGTTGGTGCTTCATAAAATAGTTTGAGAGCTATTTTTACAGAGTGGATCTGTTTCTGTTGTCATACCAACAATCTGTCCAACTGCTGAAGGCTGAGCTGAGGATGAAGATGAAGATGAAGATGAAGATGCTCACTTTTCATCTCTTTCATTTGCAAACTCGCAGCCGATTAAAAATCAATTTCGGACTGTGTTCGTTGTGTATTCCTTTTCTGTGTGCCTGACGATGAAGATGGAGATGAAGATGAGGATGAGGACTGATGGAAGCGAGGAGACACACACACACACACACACACACACACACACACACACACACACACACACACACACACACACACACACACACTCATAGATACACACCTCCAGGATTACTGTGCAGATGAGTTTAACACATTGGATGATGGCGTCCTGGCTCCCTGATATCGTCACCTCTCTCTCTGTGGAGTTGGGGAGGAGGTCACCTGCCACCTGCACCTGTGCACCTGTCGTCTGCGCGCACGCACGCACACACACACACACACACACACACACACACACACACACACACACACACACACACACACACACACACACACACACACACACAGCAGTTATTCTCTAACTGGATGAAAACAGTGTAAGTTGAGTTGAGCTGAGCTGAAACACGCTGTCAGATGCTAAAGGCTGCAGGGGAAACAATGAGGAGTCTGTGGAGGAGGAATTATGGGCTGCAACAACATTTGTGGTTCTGTTCATAATTCATAAGGTCATGTGTCACATCACTTATGATCAGACACGGAGAAGAGAGCTGAGTTTAGACAGCCAATCAGAGTGAATGAGCCTGAACTCAAAGTCCAAGCTTCCTGGTGTTAAAATCTTCCTCTCATTACATGAAGTAATTCTGGACTTTACATACATCTGAATTTATTGATGTCATATTTGGCTTCTTCAGACCTCAGTTAGTTAACCCGTGTTGCTATGGAAACAAGCCCATACGAGATACCCGCTGCTCAACAGTCATCTTAATACGATTCACCTGAGCAGCAGCTTCTGTGGAGCTTCAAGGTCTGATTTCATGTTTCTGTTCCTGCTGTTCGCTCTGTGTTAATCAGCAGAGATATTTTGATCTGTTCCGCGTGGTCTCAGTCTGACAGCCGTCCAGCGGGTCACATGTTCGTACCATCATGATCGTTCCTGATTCTTCCTGCTGGACGGATGGTCACGGCCTGTGTGTGTGGTCAGTCTGAGGTTGAACGCCATGAAGCGCTCGTCCTCGCTGTCCCGCTGACACTCACCTCTCTGATCTCCTTGATCTTAGAGCCGCCCTTGCCGATGAGAGAGCCGCACTGGCTGGCCGGGATGACCAACCTCAGGGTGACTGGAGGCTTGCTGGTCACCGTGCCGTTGGCGACCAAGGCTGCCAGGTCCTGAGAGAGAGAGACAGAGAGAGAGAGAGAGAGAGAGAGGTAGGTCTGAATAAGGCTGCAGGTGTTTCCCTTCGAGGGGCTCCAGCCTCCACCTGCATGAAGACATACAGTAAATCTGCGCCTCGTTCTCAGTTTAACATCTGCCGCCGTGAGCGGAGGGATTAGCCCACAAACATCTGTGCTAGAAGGACTGCAGGAAAACAAACAGCAATTATAATGTTTGCTTTAACTGTAATGATGCTAAATTAGCGTTGGATGTTGTGAAATGTCTTTTTTCTGTCCGTCTCAGTCCCAGTTACATTCTCTGGTATAAAGGTCCAACAGCATAAACAGAATTTATTTGCATCATCTACGTTTAGACTTTGATTTTATGTGAAGGCACATCGACTCGAGGAGGCCGTCATGTAAATCTGCTCAGCTATCAATATGAACAAATACTGCAAACACAGAAATAACTGACAAAAATCTGTGAAACATAAACCTGAGTCACTGAGGTCACGTCACAGGGAGGCGACGCTGCCGTCGTCTCTGAATGAAAATGAAAAGGTCAAAGATGGAGGATGGAAATAGAAGCGGTGAGAGACATCGATGCAGGAACTTGCTGCGTCTCTTATTCTGCCTCATTAATAACACGTAATAAGAAACCCGACACTCATCAGTCGTTTGCATCTGTAGAGTCTCAATGCTGGAAGGTGTAAAACGAAGCACTGCATGCTGGGTTGAACATCTCACCTTCATCCTTCATCATTCATCATTCACAGCACTAAACGTTACTTCATTTTAGGAAAATGAGAAACAAAAACCACCTGAAGGTCGCTGAAGTGACGATAAACTGTTAGTTTGATGAACTCGACATTTTATTTCAAACAGCTCTGACGATGAACGAGATGTTTCTGACATTAAAATGACAAACTCGTCCATCATGAGGTGAGCGAACGTTGACATACAGACCGAAGGTAGTGTAATCAGTAATGCATTACTCCACACAGACTGTAATCCTGTAAAGTAACTTATTACTTTCAAATGAAAATCGCTGGTAAAAAAGCAGCTTTTCAGCTGTGACAGTGAATTCAGATTAATTATTCGTCAGATTATTATAAGAGTTGGTTCATATTTTCAGATTGTAAATGTGCGTAAAGACAAACGGATGCATCGGCTCTCTATTAACACATTTCCTTTAGGCACAAAATCATTAAATCTGCAGATCAGATGGGAAGAAACACACAGAAACAAACAGAAACAAACAGAAATAAACAAACAAAAAGAAATAAACAGAAACAAACAGAAATAATCAAACAAAAAGAAATAAACAAACAAAAAGAAATAAACAGAAACAAATAGAAACAAAGACAAACACACAGAAATAAACAGAAACAAACAGAAACAAAGACAAACACACAGAAATAAACAGAAACAAACAGAAACAAAGACAAACACACAGAAACACACAGAAACAAACAGAAATAAACAGAAATAAACAAACAAAAAGAAATAAACAGAAACAAACAGAAATAATCAAACAAAAAGAAATAAACAAACAAAAAGAAATAAACAGAAACAAATAGAAACAAAGACAAACACAGAAATAAACAGAAACAAACAGAAACAAAGACAAACACACAGAAACACACAGAAACAAACAGAAATAAACAAACAAAAAGAAATAAACAGAAACAAACAGAAATAAACAAACAAAAAGAAATAAACAAACAAAAAGAAATAAACAGAAACAAAGACAAACACACAGAAATAAACAGAAACAAACAGAAACAAAGACAAACACACAGAAATAAACAGAAACAAACAGAAACAAAGACAAACACACAGAAATAAACAGAAACAAACAGAAACAAATACAAACACACAGAAACACACAGAAACAAACAGAAATAAATAAACAAAAAGAAATAAACAGAAGCGTCTGTCCTCCTCCTCGTCCTTCCTCACTCGATTGTCATTGGTTAATTCTGATGCACATCACAGATGTCTGTCTCGCTCTGTGACCTCGACTTCCTCCCTGTTTCTACATCTGCGTCTCTTCCACACACACCTCCTCCTCCTCCTCCTCCTCCTCTTCTTCCTCTTCCTCCTCTTCCTCCTTCTCCTGCGTCGCCACATCAGATGAGTGTCGTCTTGTAATATTTCCATTTTCTAACATTATCAGCAGTTTATATGTCAGCATCTGTATTTGTTTAGTGTGAACAGAGTAAGAGAGAAGAGGCTGGACGTCCTCCAGAGACCGATTTTATGTTTGATATCAAAACATTTTATTCTACGGGAACATTCTCTGTGATTTGAACTTTATTGACGTCACACCTTCACGCCCTCTGCTGCTGCTCTCTGTCCTGTTTTAATGATTGATGATACAGAACATCACCTGGTTTTAACAGTGATGTTTCCTGGGTGATTCTGGTGATTCTGTTTCCACTCTGAGCTGCAGACTTTCACCTTTTCCTCACCCAGTGTTTATTTTATTTTCATTTCTGCCATCATTACACAGCTCGCGGTGGACGGTCGCAGGCTGCATTCAGATTAGTGAGGCAGTTTAAATCTGTTTCACGGCTGAATAGTTCTGCTCATTGGAGTGAAACGTCCCCCCGGTACATCGCGTTTGCCCCCCACATCATGCCCCCTCCACCCCGCAAATTAAGTTTCCAGTAAAAAGAAAAATGGAGAGTGATTAACAGCATGTGAGAGTTCATGGTGAGCAGGTCGGGTTCTGCTCCGACCCGTCGGCCTCAGGGAGGAGCTCCAGGCGGCGAGCGGCCTGAACCTACTGTGTGTCATGTCCTGTGGTCACCTGTCTGTTCCCTTGATTGTTAATCGCTAACAGCTAACGGCTAACGGCTAACCGCTAACTTCACAAGGCTCCGTAGAGCCACAGCTCTGCCTCTAAAAGCTGCACGAAGAAACGTCTCACGCTGCCTGTTTTCATCAGTTTTTAGCAGAACTCCTGCTGTTCTTCATCACACAGCTTCATCTTCGCCGTCTCCACCCCTCAGCTTCAGCCTGTCCTTCATCTCCTCACACTGCTCTTCCTTATTGTCCATCAGTCAGAAAACGCCTCCTCGCCCTCTATCTCTGTAATTGCATCTCCTGTTTGCAGCTCTTCCTCTCTCCTCTTTCATTTCCTCTCTTTCTCCCCCTTTGGCAGTTTAAACCTCCTTCTTCCTCTCTTTAAGGCTCTCTCTCTTTAATTAACTCAGGTAATAAATGGCGGCCTAAATCACCTGTTCTTAATGGGATTGGTTCAGTCAATTAGGCCGATGTGCGTGGCAGCGCCGCCGACAGACGAACGTGATATGAATGAATGAATGAATGAATGAATGAGCAGTGTGAATTTATCTGCATGGTCATCATTGTTTAGATCATGTGTTCATCAGCCTTCTGGTTTCTACAACTTTCAGATCTCTTTCGTTGTCTTTCTTCCTCTCTCTCTTTGTCTTTTTTGAATTAGCACCAGCCGCTGATCAAGCAGGATTTTGGACATCGTTGTCGTGGAGAGGACACTGTTCTGTCTGGTAGGGTGCTGGCTCAGGGTTTGATCGCCAGGTTCACACAGGGAGTGCCGGCCAGAGCACTGCTTAAGGCCGTTCAGAGTGTGTACGAGTAAAGGACTTTAACACCCTCAGCATACAGATCTCTCAGACTTGTCTCACTCTTTCAAGTCAACATCATTTGAACATATCACCTCCAGTAACCGAACTGGCATGACACTCTTATTGTGAAAGTCCAACGTGTGCTACTTCCGGTGACAATTAGCATCAAACATCAGTGATAAATGCTACTTTAAACTGGTTTCGCCGCATTTTACTGCAGCGACAACATCCCCTGAACTGTACTTGAACCAGATAATGAACATACAAGCATAATTATAAATAAACATGACATGTTTACACTCAACGTGCACGGACAGGTGAGCTAGGTGGCTATCTAGCAGGCATGGACGCAGAGCGACACGGCAGGTAAGTAAAGTGATGTAGCTCCGAACTCTCGTCTACATCAGTCAGTGTAGGTCATACACAACCACATCCACACAGAAATATAACACAGGTCATGTGATGGTTGTACTCACTCCTCATTCAAGCACACACGACTTAAACTGATGTCAGGATCCGTTAGACTGGCACACACACTCACTTTCCTGCTGCGTGACGTCACTCACATTATAACCAACCCGTGAGCTGGCTCACCTATAAGATTAATGCTGAACTGGACACTAATGAACAGATAATTAAAGGCAGCTGAACACCAGTGAATACGACAAACTGGCGACTTTGGGGCCTTTTCTACAATCGTGTTTGTTCTGCAGCTCACGATTGTTTTAATTATCAGTTAATTTTCAGTTATTTATGTGAAAATCGTTCATCGTGAAACTCTCAGTGACTCTTCACGTTTGAAACAGTTTAATATATTCGACTTCTTATCACATGAAACTGAACTCCTCTTCATCGTGATGCTGAGCGTGCCTGACTCCACCTGCAGGTGGATCACAGACTTCCTGTCTGACAGGAAACAGTGCGTGAAGCTGGGGAAACACCTCTCCGACGCTAAGACCATCAGCACCGGATCCCCCCAGGGCTGTGTTCTTTCTCCTCTGCTCTTCTCCCTGTACACGAACAGCTGCACCTCCAGTCACCAGTCTGTCAAGCTCCTGAAGTTTGCGGACGACACCACCCTCATCGGACTCATCTCTGATGGCGACGAGTCCGCCTACAGGTGGGAGGTTGACCATCTGGTGACCTGGTGCAATCAGAACAACCTGGAGCTAAATGCTCTAAAGACAGTGGAGATGGTTGTGGACTACAGGAAGAACTCAGCCTCACCAGCCCCCATCACCCTCTGTGACTCCACTATTGACACTGTGGAGTCTTTCCGCTTCCTGGGAACTATCATCTCCCAGGACCTCAAGTGGGAGCCGAACATCAGCTCCCTCATCAGGAAAGCACAGCAGAGGATGTACTTCCTACGGCAGCTGAAGAAATTCAGCCTGCCAAAGACAATGATGGTGCACTTCTACACAGCCATCATCGAGTCCATCCTCACCTCCTCCATCACCATCTGGTACGCTGCTGCCACCGCCAAGGACAAGGGCAGACTGCAGCGTGTCATTCGGTCTGCAGAGAAGGTGATTGGCTGCAATCTACCATCTCTTCAGGACCTGTACGCCTCCAGGACCCTGAGGCGTGCAGAAAAGATTGTGGCTGATCCCTCTCACCCCGGACACAAACTCTTTGAGCCACTCCCCTCTGGCAGGAGGCTGCGGTCCATCAGGACCAAAACCTCACGCCACAAGAACAGTTTTTTCCCGTCTGCTGTCAGCCTTACCAACAAGGCCCGGAACCCCCCCTGACACTCTTCACATTCCACCTCGGACTCATTCTGTCACATTGACTGATATAAATATAACTCTATGCGTTACATTAACGCTCAACTTGGACTTCTTTCTGAAAAACAGAACTGTGTTTCTAACAATAACAGACTTGTGTATATATATTTAAATTGTTATTTTTTATGCTCTTATTTTAGTAGATGTGTCATATTTTAGTAGATGTGTCATGCACCAATTTCACCAGAAAAAATTCCTCGTATGTGTAAAAGCATTCTTGGCAATAAAGCTTTTTCTGATTCTGATTTCTGATTCTGATTCTGATTCTGATGGTTTCATCCCTTTTCTTTCTTATAATCTCTGCTTCACTCTCATTAACTTTATATTGCACTGATCTCCTCCTCTTCCTCTCCACTGAACTCTTCCTCTTTTCATCTCATTCCAGTCATCTCTCACATTCCTCATTTCGTGGATTTTTTAATCCTTTCAGCAGCTCATCTTCCTTCTCCTCACATTTCGCTTCCATCTGGTTTTCTTCCATCAGGATCAGTCTAAACTAGACCCTCCAGTCCTCTTAGACCCCTCTGGTGGAGCTCGGCCCTCGTGGGGCCACACCGATTCTCTTTCAGATTTTTCTTTTTACCCTGCGTGATGCCTGGATTTATAAACACTGACTCAGATATTACTATGAACCTGAGAGTCCATGTTTTGTTCTTTATGGCTGCAGAGTTCATTAAATTCTGGATGTTCATTTCCACTGAGGTGTGTAAAAACAGGCCTATCTTTCTTTAGAATCTTTAGAAAATTTGGGATCTCTTAGAAATTGAAATAAAGTTTTGTGGATTTGGAAAATGTTTGCAGTTTGTCAGCAGGGATGTTTCATATCAACGTCAATGAGAGCTTACATCGTCAACACCTGAAGGGTCACGTTTTAGTTTGAGTGTCTTGAAATCAGAAGAAAGATATCAACGATTAGCAGTTTGTTCAGATGTGTGAGGAAATATTTCAGTGCTTTACTCTCAGTTTAATGGAGGGAAGGAAAGAAGGAAACAGATGGCAAGAACACGTGTGTGTGTGTGTGTGTGTGTGTGTGTGAGTGAGCGTGTGTGAGGTCAGACAATCCCATCTGACATGTAATAAATGGCTCCCTGCTGGGAGGCAGCCATGTTGGAGAGGAAGTAAAGGTTACACACTTCACTCACAGCAGCTCTGGAACACTGCTGGGACCTCAGAGGTGTGTGTGTGTGTGTGTGTGTGTGTGTGTGTGTGTGTGTGTGTGTGTGTGTGTGTGTGTGTGTGTGTGTGTGTGTGTGTGTGTGTGTGTGTGCGTGCACACTATGTACCTCCTCCAGCTTGAACGTGATCATGGTGAAGGCTCTGAACACACAGTCCGTCTGTCCTGTGATGGTGATGATCCTCTCCGGACAGGATCCCTCTGAGATGTTGATCCTCGCACTGCTCTGTGGGTCCAGACAAAGATGGAGGGACGAGGGAGGGAGGAAGGGATTGTGGGAAATTATTTTTGGGAGGGAAAGAGGGAGGTAAGGAAAGGGATGGGGGGATTATGCAAGGGAGGAGATATGAGGAGATAATCAGGAGGGAAGGGAGGCAAATGGGGAGCAGAGTGGAGGTGAGTTATGATGGAAGGAGGATGGGAGGGAGGGAAGATGGAGGTTAATGGAGAGGGGAGGGGAGGAGCAGAGGAGAGAGAAAACACATTAGTGGGGGGGAGGGATATGTGGGCCAAGAAAGAGAAGAGGAGGAGAACTGCTTTCCCCACGCTGCTCCCCGCTCCCTAAAGGAGATTCACCTGTGACGCAGGAGGAGAGAGGGATTACCAGGAGGCTGGAAGAGGGAGGAGAGAGGAAGGAAGGGAGGCAGGCGGATGAGGAGAGAAATGGAGTAAATGGAGGTTGTTCAGGAAAGGAGGCAGACGGGGGGGAGGGAGGAGAGCAGAGGAGGAAATGAAAAGGTGGTGAGAATATTGGGGGAGATTAGGGAGAGAAAGATTAAGATGAGGAGGAGGAGGGTGGAGGAAGATGTGATTCAAGACCAGGAAATGGAGAGGAGAGGAAAGAGCGGGTAGAGATTTATTAAAAGGAAGAGGAGGAAGGGTAGGAGGAGGAGGAAGAGCAGGACAGGAAAGTGAGGGAGAGGATCAGGAGGAGAGGAGAGAGAGACAAGGTGGAGCAAATATTGGAGGAGAAATAAGAGGAGAAGGTGAAGGTGTAGAGAAGGAGCAGTAATAACCATACGAGGATGGATGGAGAGGAGAGACGAGGAGTGAGGCAGGAGATTATTTCAAAGCCTGACGGAGAATCGACCGGAACAAAAAAGATTTCTGATTCAGGAAAGAAAAATAATCAGAGTCGCTTCAGTTCGTTCGAGAGGAAACAAAAACACCAACAACACAAACAAACAGGAAGTACATCATCGCTCGCACAGCGACCAGCAGCACACTGAACGTCTCTCAGCTGAGAGGACGGAGACGTCCCTGCCGCACGTCTGTGACGGCGCTTTGATGTCTTCACCTCAACGCTCGCTTCTGACCCCGAAACGTTTGACTCACGTGACTCCAGACACAGTTTTTCACATCCTCTGTGTGTGTGTGTGTGTGTGTGTGTGTGTGTGTGTGTGTGTGTGTGTGTGTGTGTGTGTGTGTGAGTGTGTGTGTGAGTGAGTGATTGGTAATAAAGCAGTGATGGAATAATTCTCTCTCTCTCTCTGTTTATTGTCTCCATAAAGCCGGTGTCTCCGTCTCCCCTCAATCTGTTTATGTCTCTATTCATCCGTCCATCTCTTCTCTTTCAAGCCTCCATTTTCATCCTCCTCCATCCATCCATCTTTCCTTCCTTCCCCCACATCACATTCATTATTCTTTGCCCCTCCACCTCTCTCCTCACCACTCACTCCTTCGTTCGTCTCTGCCTCCCTCTCTTTAATCTAATCAGTCTCATTATCATTAATTTATCGACGTGCCCCCCCTTCACTCATCCATCCATCCAGCTCTCTGTCTTGCAGTCACTCAGTATCGTTTCCCGTATCCTCCGTCTCATACTTCACCTCTTCTCTATCAGTTACCCTCTCCAGCTCCCCACCTTCTTTCTCCTCCTTCTGTCCTTTCCTTCATCCCTCTTTCCCTCCAGAAAGTTACTCATCCCAGCCAAGAAATAGTCAGAGCCAGGTTAGCTATTTCTCCCCTAATGCTATGCTAAGCTAACCAGAGAGCAAAGGAGCACATTCACCAAAATGTCCAACTATGCTTTGACGTAACTCTGACTTTTAGAAATGTTGAATCGTCAGTTCTCAAACAGTTACAGCAAAAACTGAACTGTCTGACCTTCACGACCGGGATTTATCGCACAGCGGTTGCATTGCTCTGCGTCAGTTTCAGGTGTGACGAGTGGCGGCTTGTGTATTTCAATCAGCTCCATCACTGATCTGAGAGCAGCAGCTCTGACAGCCTCTTGTGCACAAGGCACTTCCTGTGTCTGTGTCTTCACTTGTCTGAGCTGGACACTGTAACATGCAGCGAAGCCAGACGAGACGAGCGAGTAAAACGTCTCATTACGGTTTGTTTCCTGACGTTTCCTTCAGTTAATTGGCAACTTTAATCAAAGACTGTTGGCATCGTTGGGTCAGAGATGATGCTGTTTCCAGTGCTGACAGCAGTTTAAATTTGAGGATGGATTTTATTAATTTCACTGCTTTTCTATTTTTCCAAGTGACTTTGACTCTGTTTGTTTATTTTTGCAAAGACCGCAACTGAACTCGAGCCAAAGCTGACTCCCAGAGAGCCGACTGTTCCACATTTAATTCCACGATGACACTGTGCAGAAATCATCTAAACTGGTTCTGCTGGCCGTTCGCTCGCTCCCACAGTGACAAACTGGGTGTTCCCCTTCACTCTTCCTCCTGCATGCTCCTCTTCCTCCTCTCTCCTGCCTCCCACCATCATGAGTAAGATGTCGTCCCTCTGCTGTCTTCATTACTCTTAATTTACAGCGGAGGGAGGATGGACGGCCATGCCGTTCAACTGGATTACTCTGCTCTGTTCTGCTTAATTAGAGAGTCCTGATGCCGTGTGTGTGTGTGTGTGTGTGTGTGTGTGTGTGTGTGTGTGTGTGTGTGTGTGTGCGCGTGTGTGTGCGTGTGTGTGTGCGTGTCCGCGTATTGTGGGGACACAATATGTTTACACAGTCACATTGTGGGGACTCGTATTTGGGGGTTTTCAAAACGCAGGTTCCCATAATGTAAATCATTAAATTTTAGTGTGAAGACTTGAGTTAAGGTTAGGCAAGGGGTGGTTTTGGTTAGCGGAAGTCTCCAGGAAATGAATGTAAATCTGTGTAATGTCCCCATAAAATATATATACAAGGCTGTATGTGTGTGTGTGTGTGTGTGTGTGTTTGCATGCATATCTAGGTATGTGTATAAGTGTGTAAATATATTATGAAGTTATGAAGAGCTACAACCTGGCATCAGTGCTTTTATTGACTAGATAAAAAGGGACTTAGTGTGTGTGTGTGTGTGTGTGTGTGTGTGTGTGTGTGTGTGTGTGTGTGTGGTGATTCTGTGCCAACAGCCTCTTCAGAAACCTGGCATTGTGTGAAAATGTAGCCTTGAAACACTGGATTTCACTTGCAGATCATTAGAGAAAGTAAAAACCTTGTTTTACTGTAATTGTGGGGTCCCAAGACCAAAGCCCATTGACAGTGTTCAGTCCAACAGCTTTGTGGGGACCTGTGAGCTGGACCTCGTAATGCAAGCAATGGATAGTCTCCAAGAATGAATGTAAGTCTATGTAACGTCACTAAAAGTGATGGAGTGTGTGTGTGTGTGTGTGTGTGTGTGTGTGTGTGTGTGTGTGTGTGTGTGACATCTGTCACCTGGCGCAGACACTGAGTGAGGGAGCAGGTTGGGGAATAAAGAAGAGTAATGAGAGGAAGACGCAGCGTATAAATCCAGTCTAACTGTATATCCGCATTGTGGTTTGTCCTTGAGAGGCAAATATCCATTTAAATATTCATGCTTCCTGCTCGGCGAGCCGCGCTGTCGCACAGAAACACTGGAGAAAGACAAACTTTGTTTTTCGTCTGCTCTGCCTCTTCTTTCTCTGCAGAGGTGACACCTCCGGTAGTTTTCAATAACGCCATTATTTCATGAGTTTGTGTCTTGGTTGGATTTGCAGCGTCCTGCTTTGATTTTGAGTTGTTTGAATGTTTCAGGTGTCAAGTATTGCACACTCAGTGGCCACTTAATTAGGTACACCTGTACACCTGCTCATTAGTGTGTGACTGATTGGCCCAGTCTTTACTGATATACTTGATATGGCATATTACTATATTAAGCACAATATTCGCAAATCCTTGTAAAAAACCTAAATTATTCATCGGATCTCTGCTGGCTGGCTCACTTTCCTTGGAGGCCTCTGATTGGCTGAAACTTCACAGGTTAACTTGAGATTCCCCTGACAGACAGAGGGAGGCGTCGCTCTGTGGATTCACGTGCAGCCATCTTCAGGCTTCGTCTCTGAGGACAAACATTTCTAAAATAATTTCTCCCCCCAGAATCTGTTTGCGGGTTATTATTTAACATTTTTCCAGGCGAGCGGGGAACTAAACTGAGTAAATTTAGGCTCATTAAAACACAGCGGAGTGTTGTTTTGTTGTCGAAAACACACCGGAAGCAGTTCTGTGACCTATTTTGAGCCTCATTCCCTACTGTAGTCAAAGAGAATCTGAATCTCATCTTTTCTCACATGTCAATATTTTCTATTATTGATAAGATACATTTTAATATAATGTCACGGGACTCTGGAGTTCATTAGTAACACAACACCCTGTGACACCCCGACTTCCTGTCTTCATCTGCATGTTTGGACGAAGATGATCTCGGCTTTAGCGCAGCTCTCCTCTGGGAAACCTGCTCTCTTTAAAGCTGTGGAGAGCGCTCTGGTATTCGTGTCAGGCGTCGCATACATTAACACCGCCTGTGTTCTGTATTCAGAGAGGTGGATGCAGAACATTTGGAGGTATAGATCCACAGGTTAAGTATTCATTTAGCTGCAGCGAGCGACCTGATTGCAAATGTGTTGCGGTGCCAGAAGTGTCGAGGGAGGAGTTACTCCAGCAAACAGCGTCAGGAGGTCGAGAAGGATCAGAACAGTCAACAAACCCTGGAGACGTTCGGCAGGTTTCCATCAGTGACGTCAAACATGTTTAATGTTTTCTGATGATTCTTATTCTGAAAATAAGACTTTGCATTAAAGCCGTAATTAGTTTGTTTGTCCTTAATCCTCATAGTTCTCATTTTCAAAGGCTTCTTTTTCTTCTCTCAGTCTCATTGTGGAAGAAGGTCAACAAACATTCTTTCCTGTTTGTATCTTATTTATATATTTTGCACTTATTTATAATATTTCTTGGCTGACTGAACGCTGGAGCGGCTGCACGTTGTCGTCTTTCTGACTGTCTGTCTTTTTCTTTCTCTCTCTTCGTCTCAGCGTCCCTCTGGTTCTCCACCTCAGCCTCACTCCTCGTCTCTTTATTTGCATTCGTTTCCTTGAATCTTTGGGAATGCAGAGGACAGATATTCCATAGGGAAGCTCCACACTTCCACCTTCAGTTTCACAGACTGCTGACAGCTAAAGATGTAAACGTCAACATGGCTACCATCGCAGCAGGCAGCCAAAAATACAAAACACACCTTCACATATTTAGCTTGCGTTCTAAAAATAGGTGATGTGACAGGAATCGACATGCAGGGGGACAAGTTTCCTCTGGTGTTGGAATCTGCAGTAAAGACTGAAATGAAAGCGGCGTAACTGCAGCAGAAACAGAACGTGCTGTGCTGCTGGATGCAGTCGATTTTCCTGCTGCTGTGGAGTGTGAAGATTAAATGGTGCTCGCGCTTCCCGTTCCTCACTTTTCAGATGATTTCCACAGTATTGCGCTGCTTTCTGATTTTGCTGTAATTAGCAGGATACATGTGAGCTGTCTTTGAAGGGTTATCGTGGATTAATAGGAGACAGAGGCGACATGAGGAGAGGATATGCAGGATGAGGGTGGGTGGCGGGGTCTTACCTCTTCTCGTATTCTCTTCACTGTTTCTCCTTTCTGTGGAAAGAGCAGAGACACGAAGGTGAGCCTTTTTTATGCAGAGTGTCTCCTTAAAATATGGAATACAGATTTATTTTATTACATGAGCGGTTATGTGAAAAGGAAACGTGACTGAACAACAACGCAGGATTACACACAGGTTTTGTCCCCACATTGGCCTTTATGTTGTTGCTGTGTGGGTCTCACATGGTGGACGGATGGTCAAACAGACACAGGAGACGCTGTTCAAATCCCGCCTGAAACCGAAAGTCGACTTATTTTAACCTGCGTAACAAACTCAGCAAACACGCCGAAACCAAACTGACACGATAAGCAGGTGATGACGACGGTGCGGTTCACTGGTCGAACGTGTTGTTTTGAGGGTCGTTTAGTTTAACTGTGGAACTAACAAAAAGGATAAATCAACAGTCCGACATGCTGGATGTTTCATCAGGGTGGTGTTTAGAGTGTCAGCCTACACGAGAACGGACAACATCGTCACAACATCAGGCTCGATTCGTCTAGTCTGATCCCGTAAGTTAAACTGGCTTACTCAGCTGGAAGTGAACCCGTCGAAAAGAGTTTTATCTATAATTAGATCTGAATTACTTGATTCTTTCCAAGAAACTTTTAAAATTAACCCCTAAAATAAATGGTGAGCCAAACTATTCCACACAGTTTTTAACTGTTGGTGCGTTTTGACTGCAGAGGAACCATCTGATGTTACAGGAGACAAGAGCGAAAGCTGGGGGAAGCACAAACGACTGCAGGTGAGCGCGATGATTCAGAGCTTTCTGCCTGCCAATCAGCAGCCGGCGGGAAGCCTCGCAGCAGCTTCAGCCTCTCTGGATGCTCACAGGTATGAGAGACTTACTGTGACACACGACTGAACAGAAGGAAGCGTGCTCAGGAAAGGAGTTCCCGCGGTAGATAAACTAAAACAGTCATCTCGTGTTATGTTTGCTTCCTGTGTTTAACTCGGGCCGAGCTGCGTAACACCATCTCATCCTGACACCTGGGCCTATCAGACCAGCCTGTTTAAGGCAGATATGAACATCAGTTCTGCTCCGGCAGCCTCGTTTAATGCGAGAGGAAACCCTGGAGAGCAGCGCCTGTGGTGCGAATGCAGACTGACGCGACCCGGCTAGAACTGAAACATACTGATGGGATTTTCATGCCAGACGCTGCGAGCTAATAGGCCACACACTGAAAACCACGAGGACGAGGAAATCTAAATACACGCTGAAGGAAATCAGCCCCAATCATTAGTTAGTGAATGTGCTGCGAGGGCAGCGGTCATTATCGCACTTCACTCAGCTGTGATATATTTGGAAAAAATCCTACAGGGGTTTATTTAACACGTCCACAGCTAAATCGACTGGCCTCCCCGGGGAGCAGCTCCTTTTCAGTCGGTAGAGATTGGAACGACATGGCCTGACTGGAAATTTTACACACTATTAATGCATATTTCATGGCAACTTTAGGGTGTTGTAGTAGGATTACATTGAGCGTTATCTTGAGCTGCAATTTCATAAAACCATATTCTGGAGATGGGAGGACTCTCAAACACATCGTTTATAAACGAGGAGGATTTTCTGGTGTCAGGGCCGCTGTGAAGTTAGTGCACATTAAACTGTTTTCTAATGCCACAAAAAAATAGATCTATTTAATGACATGATGATTTCCACGGTGCATTAATGTGTTCTGATATGAAAACCATGAGACCAGCATACTCGGCTGTACTAGGAAGCACTCGAAGAAAAAGGAAAGAACAGCTCACCTTGCCGATAATGCTTCCGACTTCCTATGGAGAAAACACACAAAGAAGATGTTATTATCATCATCCTCAGACACAAAAGTCTCTGTACAGACAGCTGTCTTAATCTGTCTTCAAGTCTTTTCTTCGAAACAGTATTTTCATCACCTCATTTCATGAATTACACCCTAAAATCTGCTTTTTCAGGCAGTAAATATGCACAGGAAGGTGAAACCGAGTAAAAAAACAATCTAATCTCTCCTCTCAGGGTCACTCGTATCATTTATTTATTTAATGGTTTTTGTTGTTCATGGTCACATTTTTGTCATTTAGAAAAGGAAAGACCCAAATTGTACATAAAAAAACAAAAAACTAAAAAAAAAGTAGAAGACGACAATCCAAAATTAAATAACTTCTGACATTAAGTTTGCAGGGGATCAGTATTTAAAAAAATACTGTAAAAGAAGATTAAAGAGGACTTTTTAATGCTCAGACCAGATCAGCCTGGAGTCACTTTAAAGAATAAAATCCATGAAAACACCAAAAACCAAAACATGTTAGTCCCCCTCTGAACTCCACCTGAGGCCCTTTGTATCTATGCTAATGCTAACACATGCTAACATTATCCATTATTTCTAATTTGTTTTCAGCTGTGCAGCAACACTTATTGGAAACAGTATTTTTTAGAGACTGGACGTATTGTACAGATGCAGAGACTCGTGCAAGTCAATGTTCTTTTCATGCAACAGCATTTCTGCAATTTCAACATATGGCATTGGTAGTTTTCTCAAAAGAATAATGGCAGTAGTATTTTTATGGGCAGTAGTATTTTCAGAATCTGTACATGATGTACAAATACAGAGTTACACTCTTTGTTTTGATCCTTCTGTGCCACTGGTTTTGCTGGTTTTGCTGTGTTTGCTTTTTTAATACTTGCTGGCTGTAATGACTTAGTTTCCCCGGGGTGGGATCAATAAAGACTTATCTTATCTTATCTTATCTTATCTTGGTTCCTCCTGAAGAAGTTAATCTTAAATGAAATGTCATTATTTTCACGGCTGCTCACTGTAGTTTTTTACAAATGCTCCTCAAACAGGAGGAAACAGCGCATTTGTTGGGGACTATTTTCAGCGGTGGATGAATCCACACTTGGTGTTGTAGTGAGTATCTGTGGTTCTGTGTGTGGGACTGAGTCGTTCAGGAGAATCAGTTCATTTTTGGCCTTCGTGGGATTTGTTGGCAGTAAGAACCATATTGAACACTGGCAGCCTGATCGGGAACGTCTCTCACCTTCCCGTGCATGAGGAGGCGCAACGTGAGCGTGACTCCCACGGCCCCGTCTCCAAACTCCTGTTCACAGCTCATGGTAGTGGTGGTGGTGGTGTGGTGGGTGGAGGTGTGGGTGGACTCTGCCGCTGGGAGACGCATGAAGGTCTGAGGCCCCGAGGCGTATGGAGCTTTCCAGAACACCACAGAGAACCCTTTGGAGAACCTGGCGAGGAACCCTTGGAGAGCCCTGGAGCTGTGAGGGGGTGAGGGGAGGCTGGGTCCGGGGGTGGATGGTGAGGCGGTGCTAGGAGCTGGTGTCAGGGGCGGGTTCAGTCCAACTCGCTGTTTCCGTCAACTGTGTGGAAAAGACAGACGAGACATAATGTCTGAAAGTCAGCAGGAGCCCAGAAAAGGATTGACTACGGGATCTCAGAGGGGTCAAAACACTGACATCACTGATCACGTTCCCACACATTTAGATGTTCTTTTGTCTGAAGTAACTCAACTTTGAGGATGTAAAGTGAATCAGTCACATGGTAAGATTGACAAACCAGTTCAGTGGAGGATTACATATTCATATTTATGAGGATGATGATGATTTCCTCAGAAAATCTAAAGTATTTCATCAGAACTATAAAGTATTTCATCAGAACTATGAAGTATTTCATCAGAAAATATAAAGTATTTCATCAGAAAGCCAAGTGATGTAAAGGGAAGAACGTCTGGCCTTAAATGTGCTGATGCACAGGTGAATGATGATGATGATGATGATGAATGACGATGATGTGCTTTGCTGCTGTTGTGTTTGTGTTTTATTAACACTTGTTTCTTCTTCACTGTTTTCATGTGTTCAAATAATATTTTGAATAATTGCAAAAAAAAATGTTTTTACT